>NW_026126269.1:0-100768 GCF_943737965.1 Phodopus roborovskii
TGTGGATAGTCAGGTCTCCTTTGTTCAGAGTTGCTCCAAGAAGTCTCCAAGTAGGGTGGACTGTTGGCTCCACTCTCTGTCCCAGTGCTCAACCAGAGCAGCAGGACCGTGAGTGGGGTAGGGCACAGGTTAGGGGGGGGTAGGATGGTGGTGGGGATAGGTGGTGGTGTATCAGAGCTCCAAGGGTGCTCTCGATGGGGAAAGGAGACAGACAGGAGCAGCAGGTTCAGGGGCCACCCCAGGGAGTTCGGGTGGGGGAGGGAGGAAAAGAGGATGTAGGGGACAGGCAGCCCCGATTGGGCCCAGACTCACCACTGGCCAATAGCTGGCGGAAGAGGATGAGGGCTGAGCTGGAACTTGAGATGGTTTTGCAGGATAGTGGGATTTCACTGGAAACTGGTGCTCTCCAGCTGAGACCTCGTTCTTTGGCAGAGGCCAGGATTTGGGGATCAAGGACTTGCTTGCATGAACTCCGTAATATCAGGATTTTCAATTCAATTCCATTAGTCTACTTGTCTATTTTTGTGCCAATACCAGGCTGTTTTAAGGACTATCGTTCTGTAGTAGAGTTTAATGTGGGAGATGGTTATACCTCATGATGTTCTTTCATTGTACAGTGTGTGTTTTGGCTATCCTGGGTCTTTTGGTTTTCCATATAAAGTTGATTATTATCCTTTCAAGGTCCTTGAAGAATTCTCCTGGGTTTTAGTAGGGATTATATTAAATCATTAGATTGCTTTTGGCAAGATTGCCATTTTTACTATGTTTATCATACCTATCCAAGAGCATGGGAGATCTTTCTGGTATCATCTTTAATTTTCTTTCTTTAAGGCACAAAGTTCTTATTATGTAGGTCTTTCACTTGTTTTATAATTGTTACTCCAAGATACTTTATGTTTTCTTGGCTATTGTAAAAGTTGATGTTTCTCCATATTCCCCATGGAGGGATAACTGCCTTAATCTAGAGACAGGAGAGAAGCCCTAGTCCCTACTTCACAGGACCTGTCAGATCTACATGACCCCAACTGGATGGCATTCCCCTACACATGGAATTGGGGTGGGGGGATGGGAGGGGAGGGTGTTTAGAGTGCATGTGAGAGGGCAGAGAGGGTAAAAGGGAGGGAAGGAGGGAGGGAGGGTTGTGGGGTGGGAGGGAGGGAGGGAGAGGGAACTGGGATCGACATGTAAAACAATAAATTAAATTAAAAAATGCTTTGACTCCAAAATTTAAGTTGAAAAACAAGTTACTGGGGAAAAGGATTTCTATTTTTGTTTCCACAGAAAATGAAAAGATGTGGATTCCTTCCAGACTAATGAGGTTTGATCATGCCAGACCACCTGAAACAGAGTACAAGCTAATCCTACATTGAAAACAGCTGGACAGAACAGCCCTACCGACTACAGCCAGGATATCTGAATCTTCTTCAAATCCCCCCAAGACAGCGCCCCTTACCAGCAGGAAGTAGCTTGGAAAGAACGACGCCCAAATTCCCAAATATTGTTTATAAATGTTTGTTTTCATTTAATTGGACTTTGTAATAAAATTAAATAAAATAAAAAATAAATATAAAAAAAGTTGATGTTTCTCTGATTTCTTTCTCAGCCCCTTTGTCATCTGAATAAAGTAGGGCTACTGATTTTTATGAGTTTATGTTGTATCCTGCTGGCTTCCTAAATGTGTTTATCAGCTGTAGGATTTCCCTGGTAGAGTTTTTTGGGTTGCTTATGTAAACTGTCATATCATCTGCAAATAGATAAAGGTTGACTTCTTCCTTTCCAATTTGTATCCCTTTGATATATTTTTGTGGTCTTATAGTTTTAGCTAGAACATCAAGTACAATATTGAAGGGATATGGAGAGAGAAGGCAGCCTTGTGTTGTTACTGATTTTAGAGGAATCGGCTTAAGCTTCTCTCCATTCAGTTTGATGTTGACAGTTTTTATACACTATATTGCTCTTATTATGTTTAAGTATGTCCCTCTTATCCCTGATCTCTCAAGACCTTTACCCTGAAAGGGTGTTTAATTTTGTCTGCATTTAGCGAGATGATCATATGTTTTTTTTTTTCCAGTTGTTTATATGGTGGATCATGTTGATAGATTTTCCTATGTTAAACCATCCCTGTAATGTTTCCTTCACCTATTTAATTGTTTTTTCTTGGCTTTCTGTACTTTCTTTAAGAAATTTGTTCATTTCTTCCAATTTTTTGTTTTTCTTCCATTTCTTTAAGTGATTTCCTCACATCATTTTTAAGGCCCTCTGTCATTTTTATGATGATAATTTTTAAGTCCTTCTCTTCTGCCTCATCTGTTTTGTGGTGTTCAGGTCTAGTTGGTGTAGAATCCCTAAATTCTGGTGGAGTCATGTTTGTCTTTCTAATGTTAGGTAGCTTCTTCCCATTGCTTCTTCCAGTGGGTGTAGTGGGGTCTCTCTTTATATGGTGCTCCCCAGGTTGGCTTAGGAGTGTCAGAGGTTCAATGTCTGTAGCTATGGGTAGGCCAAACTCTCTAGGAAGTCTCTCCCCAGGCAGTGGCCCGGCAATGAGGGTCAAATAGCAGGTTCCAGTAGAAGAACAGCAATGGGGTCACAAATCCCAAGGCTGGGACTCAGGATGTCCTGTGTGCCAATAGGAAGATCTAGATGGTGCCTGGCACTCTCCAGCTGAGGCCTCTTTAGCAGTTGCCCTGCAATGGGAGACAAGGATCCAGCCTACAGGAACTCAGAGTGGCCTGGCAGGGATATGAAGATCTCTGGGAGTGGTCAGGCAGTGGGGTCACTGACCAGGCAGGTGGGGATTATGCATGGTCCTGCATGGATAGGAAGGTCTAGTGTACTCACAGCACCTCCAGGAAGTTCCCCGAAGGTGACAGGATTCACCACAATGTTCTTAATTTCATTGTTTTGGTAGCTTATAACTTTATGTTTGGAAAAATGGGTCACTGTTTTTATAGATGATTGGGACTAATGGCTCCATTATTTTTTTCCTTTGTCTTTGCTATTATACTTATACATAAAATATAATACTTCATTTCCATCACTATCAGTCATTAGAGGTCAGGTATTTATCTTTGCCTTTATATTATGATTCTTTTTTAACTTCATAAGAATCACATGAACTTTCATGTTTGTTGGTCTACTTTGTATTGATTCCATAATTGTAAGTTTTATTTAGTCAAACTTAAATTTTCTTTTGGAATACACCTTCTCTACTGACATCCATTGTCTATTGGCTTTTCCAGCTCACATTCTCTTTCTAGTAATAAGATGCCTTTGAAGCTATTTATATGTCAAAACACAAACTAGAAATTTTCATATAGTTCCATGACATGTGGGTTGAATATACTTCCTTTTCAGTTGCAGGTTCTTGTTTCATAAAAGGGAAAAACATTATCGAGTTTTGATCACTACTCTTCTCATATTTAAGAAAGACAAGCAGATATTGTTAGAGAACATAAATATACTGATTGTGGAATCTCTAGGGAATTCACTGAAGGGAATTAGGAAGCAGCTGATTTATATGTTGTGTAAAGGAGGATAATCACTAGATTCAATATCAAAGAAACAAAACAACATTTTAAAAAAGAACAAAAGGAGAGGAATACCAAAGTTTTTTTTCTGAAGGGAATAGCCTTTCCCAGGAAGTTCACTGATCTGTGTGCTAGAATCTACTTCAGAGTTTATGTCATGGCTTAAGTCAAAGAAGTAGTCTGAGAAAATTCAGGTTAATCTTAGTACCAGATAATTCATTCCATATTTTAAAATAAAATTTATTGTATAAAAACCCTGAAGGAAAAATCATGCACTTAATTTAACCAGACCCAAAGTCTGGTTATATCTCATTGAACTTCTATGCAATTAGAATAAACTTTCTGAACCTCTAGATGTTCACATTGGATTTTATGCTGTTACTATTGAATATATTTTTATGAATTTATCCACCACTAAAAACTAAAAAAACAATCACAAAAAAGTTAACAAATTAAAAAAACTTTTCTTAGCTTGTGTCCATTACTGCATTTAGTACTTCATCATCCCTTAATATCTCCTCTTTTTTATTATTTTATCATATATTAACCTCATGTGTACATATATTGTTGTACCAGATGATTTACAGATTATAGAGAGGATTCATAGGAGTCATGTATTTTTGCCTAAAGAACAAGACAAAAAATAAACATTCAAATAAATACATAAATAAATAAAAAGAACTGGCACAAGAAGACAGGAAGCCAGACTGAATATCACATAGATGGAAAAACATCCCTTTTTTCAGCATTTGAAATAAGAGCAGCAGAAAGCCATATTAAAAGGATTCCTACTGGGACAACAGATATTTGTTCAAGTGACGAATGGCTTCCTTGCATACTCATTGTGGATACTCAGCAAATGTCAGGTCAGGTGAGTGTTATTTGATCCTAGACATAGGCATAGAAGAATAACTCAGAATCAAAGTTTGGCTGTATTCCTTGAAGTAGAAGTCTGCTGTGCGTAATTAAATAGAATGGATTCACAGTGCCTCAGAAGAGGGATAAGAGCACATGGGTGGAACAACTTGCCAACAGCCCTCTATGGTATTTAGAGACTGAAAGAGACCTTTAAATATAATGCCCATTATCTGACCCGTGGAGCAAAAACTGATTACAGAATAAAAACCACATGGATTACCACACTAACATAAAACAACAAATGTTCTGCTATCCTTAGAGAAAACCAAGCAAAATGGACTGAGAGGAAAGAAAAAATACAAAGGCAGGTCCTCTATACACAGGCAAATATTTGAAGAGACAGTCAGATCCTACACTCAGGTAAGGGGCCATAAAAAGCCAAGTAATAATTAATATCTAATTCTAGTTTCTTTTTTGCCTGATTGTTCTGCATTTTCCTTTTCCATTTTTATTTGAGATAGGAGCTTCCTAAGAATGCAGGCTGACATTGATCTGGGGATGTTTGTTTCCAAGGTGTAGTGTTTGTTGCTGGTTGTGTGCTTGGATGTATTTACTCTTTTCCTGAATCAGAGTATCATCTTCATCATTGTCTCTTCTTTTTTTATCTATATTATATATTTTTTCAGTTCTTCTAAATTTAATCTCATCTTCCTCAATGTATTTAGTTATATTCCCATTCTAACCAAATAATATCTTAGCAAGCATTCCTCTACATTTGTCTTCTTACAGAAATGTTTTTGCAGTTAAAGGGGATATTGTTTTGAAGTAATTACTACTATATCAACTGAAATTTGAATATAACTTGACCTTTAAAGAAGAAGTAGTACAAGTGTTTCTCAAAATATTCCACAAAACTGAAAGGAAAGGATGAAATATTATCATGCTCATCCTACAAAGCCATTTGTATTCTGATACCAAAAGTGGATTAAATAGAATATTAAAAGAAAATTAAAAATTATAAGCCACCAGGTGTTAGTGTGCATGCCTTTAGTTCCAGCACTTGAGAGGCAGTAGGAGGATCTCTGTGAGATAAAGGCCAGCCTAATCTACAAAGTTACACAGAGAAACCCTATCTAGAAAATAATAGAAAGGAAGAAGAAAAGGAAGGAAATTTATAAGACAACATTTTTGATAAAATCAGATGCAACATACTCAAGTAATTTTTACAGAGACTTTAAAAAATAATCAGAAAATAATCAGTAAAATTATTCCTAATTACATTAAGTTGTACTCATCTCATCAAGTGGTGTCCATCCCAGCTTCCTCCAGCAGCTAATGGGAGAAGATGCAAAGACTCACTTCCAAACATTAGGTGGAGAAACAGCCTAACATGGAGATCTTGATTGAGTCCCTGCCCTTGGAGTTCAAGGAACTCCATGGAAGAGGAGGAAGAAGAATTATAGTAACCCAAGGGATTGAGGACACCAGGAAAATATAGCCCACACAATCAAGAAAGCAAGGTTCGTGGGGCTTACAGAAACTAAAGCAGCAACCATAAAACCCTCACAGGTTTGTACTAGGTTGTCTGCATATATGTTATGGTTGTTAGCTTGGTGTTTTTGTTGAACTATGAAGAGTGGGTGGGAACAAATTTGCCTGCTTTTGAGAACCATTTCCTATTACTGGATTGCCTCATTCAATCTTGATATGAGGGTTTGTGCCTACTCTTATTTTATTTTGTTTTTTTATGCCATTCTTGGTTATTGTACCTGGGAGGTTTGCTCTTTTCTGAAGGGAAAGAATAGAGTGGATCTAGGAAAGAGAGAAAGTAGGTGAGAGACTCAGTGGAGGAGAAGGTCAGGAAAAAGAGGTCAGGATACTTTGTGTGAGAGAATAAATTTAAATGAAAAGAAAATTAACCTTGAAAAACTTGCTTCACTGCAAGGATGATAGAATGGTGTAACATAAACCAGGAAATATAATGAATCACCCAAAATGAATTCAAGAGTAGAAATCTCATGATCAGCTCAATAGATGCAATGAACACCTTTCATGATGTTAATCATTCTACATGATAAAATTCCCAGAGACTTCAGAAAGAAGCATACCTCAACATAAGCCAGCAATAGCCATCATTTTAATAAATGAGAAAAACACAAAACAGTCCAATAAAATCAGTAAGGGAACAAGTATGACCACTCTCTCCACTTTCTCAGATTGGTTCTCGAAGTGTTAGTTAAATCTATAAGAGAAGAGATCAAAGGGGCTATGAAAAGACAATGAATAAACATAATCTTCCATATTTGCATACAACATGATCCTGTATTAAAACCCTTCATAAGCTATACAAGAAAGGATTAGAGCTCTTCAACACTTTCTGAAAAGTAGTAGAATATAAAATCTACCCACAAGAGACAAGTTTCTGTCTTATACACCAATAATGTATATGTTGAGAAAATTGTATATAAAATGTCCTCATTTATTATAGCTTCAAAAAATGAAAATATGTCATAGCATTTCAATGAAAAACTAAAAGACTAAAATAATACATTGAATATTGAAATAAAATTTCAAAGGCTTCCCAAGCTTATGTTCCAATAGAACTTGCATAATGAAAAAGGCTGCATTACCAAAAATGACCTACAGGCTGAAAATGAATCCCATCAAATTATAATTATGGTTTTCATAGAATGAGAAAAAAACTAATAATGTACATGGAATTACTAAGGACCCTTATAAACATAACAATCCTTAGCCAAAAGGATAGTAGTGATATCAAAATTCATCACTACACAGATATATTAAGAAAAGTAACATGGCACTGGTATGAAAACAGAAACTTAGAATAAAATGGATGACCTAGCATAAACCTAGATAAATAACAACAGCCACCTGATTTTTGACAGAGATACCAAAAGCATGCACTATGAAAAAGAATTCAAGTCAATAAAGGATGCTGGGTATCCACAAGTTGAACAATGAAACTTGATCTCTGTCACCCTGGGAAAAAAGTCAAGTTTAAATGTGAGGTTTAAAATTCTGATACTGATATGTGACACTTCAAGATATAAACATAGAGACAGGCATCCTAAGAAAGAATTTAACAAATCAAGAAACCAAAGCCATGATTCCCAAAGTACTGTGTGAAACTAATAAGGATTTAGTATATTAGAGGAAACATTTGAGTAATCTGACAGTTTGTAAATGGGAAACAATCTATTATTCTATTTTATACATGGACATATGTATAGACGATATAAGGCATTCAAAAAGATACATACTAAAAGAAAACATTTTAGTCAGTAAATGAACAAAGGAAACAGAGTTCTCAAAGTGGGCATATAAATGTGCAATAAACATGTGAAAACTTTCAACAAATTAGAACTACACTGAAATTCAGGTTTTGTTCCTATTAGAATGTCTATCATTAATGAAACAAGTATAGTAGCAGTGACAATTCAGGGAAAGGGGAAATGTTATTTCTTGTTAAAGATATTTAGGAGAGAACATACAAATGTAAGTCTTCCTGTCATTTTAGGATATGGATTAAGTCTCCTTATAAGTCAATAGGGTTAGTTTTTATATTCAGTATGATGACATGAGGATTTCCATGAGTTTCAGGCCTGCCAGAACTATGTAATAAGATCTAGGATTTATTTAAATTTAAAATACAAAATGCAAAGCTTTCAGTAAAGAAAATTGATCAGTGGTTCAAATAGTTTTAATGTTCTACTTTTATTCATGCTTAGTTGATATGACACTTTGCTATGAGTTAGCTTAAATTCTCAATATATATGAAGTTTACATAATGCCCATCCTGCAGTCTTTCTATTTCCATTTAAACAATATTTATTCATTGCATGAAATGATGCATTTTATAGAGACGTTAGCTTTAAAGTATATAATTTTCTGTGTGTTTTCCCACCTGTAATAATTCCACATTTCATCCCCTTTCTTTCTTCATGCAAGATTCCCTCTGAGGACAGGGTAATACAATTCTACTTACAGATCACACATATACGTAATTTACATATCAATGTATAACAGAATACATATGACTGACTCTGAGTGATTTTTTTTTGAAAACTGCATTGCATTATTTTTATATTTATTTTTTTTATTTTATTTAATTTTATAGAACAAAGTCCAATTAAATGAAAACAAACATTTATACACAATATTTGGGAATTTGGGAGTCGTTCTTTCCAAGCTACTTCCTGCTGGTAAGGGGCGCTGTCTTGGGGGGATTCGAAGAAGATTCAGATATCCTGGCTGTAGTCTGTAGGGCTGTTTTGTCCAGCTGTTTTGAATGTGGGATTAGCTTGTACTCTGTTTCAGGCGGTCTGGCGTGATCAAACCACATTAGTCTGGAAGGAATCCACATCTTTTCATTTTCTGTGGAAATAAAAATAGAAATCCTTTTCCCCAGTAACTTGTCCTTCAACTTAAATTTTGGAGTCAAAGCATTTTTTTTTTTAATTTAATTTATTGTTTTACATGTCGATCCCAGTTTCCTCTCCCTCCCTCCCTCCCTCCCTCCCTACCCCCCAACCCTCCCTCCCTCCTTCCCTCCCTTTTACCCTCTCTGCCCTCTCACATGCACTCTAAACACCTTCCCCTCCCATCCCCCCACCCCAATTCCATGTGTAGGGGAATGCCATCCAGTTGGGGTCATGTAGATCTGACAGGTCCTGTGAAGTAGGGACTAGGGCTTCTCTCCTGTCTCTAGATTAAGGCAGTTATCCCTCCATGGGGGATATGTTCGCAAAATCCTTTTTTGCACCAGGGATATATCCTGGCTCCACTGTCTGAGGTCCCTTAGACTGCTCAGTCTTTCTGGCTGAGATCCATATTCAGGGGGGCCTGAGTCAGTCCCATGCTGGCTTCCCAGCTATCAGTCTGGGGGCCCGTTAGCTCCTCCTTGTTCAGGTAAGCTGTCTCTATGTGCTTGTGCCACATGGTCTTGTCCTCTCCATCTGATTTCTTTCCTTTCCAGCTGATAAATTAATTCTATCCTTGCGGTTGAGAAAAATTCCTTTGTACTGAATTTTTAATCCACTTACCTGTTGCTATTGGGACCACTTCAGGATTTATTCAGAGGAATTTTACTTATAATATAGTATTTGATAGTGCAAATAATAGGTAAATATTTGTATTTACAATAAACTCCTAGTAGATTTTTATTGTAAAAAATTGAGAAATGTAAATATTTTACTGATAGTTATCCCCCAGAGGTTGCTGTTTATTTATTTAAATGTATGATTGAAAAGCTATTCCTCAGCCTAGAGGAAGTGGGGAGGGCCTATACCCTACTCCAAATGACTTGACAGATTTTGATGATCACTCCTGAAAGACTTCACCCTCCTTGTGCAAGGAGGGGATGGGATGGGAGGTGGTAGTGGGGCATGAGAGGGAGATAGGGAGAGAGAGGAAACTGGGATTGATATGTAAAATGAGAAAAAATAAATAAAAAGAAAATAAAACTGATTTTGAAATCTATTTTCCCAATATTTATTTCAGATATTCTGATTAGAACTACATACGGTGAGCACAATATTTTTTTTTCATCTTCCTGCTACAAGCCTTATAACTCAGTATGAAATTGTGCACGTAGAACATATTTAACAAAATTTTACCATGGAAAGAAAATAAAGTGTGTCAATATCTCAATCATTTGGTAAATTTCTCCTATTAATACATAACATAAACCATAATAATTACATTATATCCTATTTCACATATACATTGAATGTGATACATTTTCTGCCTTTACTCAATTGTTTTCTATAAACAGTCAGAAAAAAATTTTAATATTAATTAATGCATATATTTAAATTACAATCACAGATTAAATTAATTCTACTTCAAAGTACAGTGTATTTCCTGATCCTTTCCATTATGTTGTTGCTATGACAGAAAATAAAATTGAGTTTATCCCAAGACAGTTTGAAGTTAATTTCATGTGACAAGTACTGAGATATGTTTCTGAGTTTGATTAGAATATTGATGTCCTGTTCTTGTACTGAGATTTTTTTCCTTCAGGTGTCATGTCTTAAAACACTGGAATCATATTTGAAATACATATCAGTCTGAATAAAGTTTCTATTTTACTAACTAATTATGTATTAACAATCTGCTTGGCATAGGACCTCTCATAAGTATGGTTTGTATGTCCAGTGAGACTCCATTGGAGAAAACTAATATTCCATTCTGCAAGAATTCCTTATCTCTTTTAACCATTTCTTCTGTAAGCTTTGTCTGTAATGACATTTCAGAGCTCTCTCTAAAGATCTAAGACATAAATGTGTATCTACAATGATAGACACCTTGGTACTTGGGGAAGAGTAACCAACAGTTTCAGGTTTACTCTGCCTCAATTCTAAGCACCTATTTCCATCTAGAAATACAGAAGTTAAGAACATATGCTCCTACAGTGTGGAAAAACTCATAAGGATGATGCTCCTTCCTCTAGCATTTCAGCCTTCATATTTGCAGAAAATTTTGGGCCAAGTTTCACAGAGGGTGAAGGCTTCTTCTCTGTCTTTGCCATCTTTCTCCCGGCTGCCACTGGGATCCTTGCTGGTGCCAACATCTCTGGAGACCTGGAGGTATGCATTCTCCTCTGCTTTCTAGTCCTGATGGTGGGAGTGTAGTTGTTGGCACAGACTGAATATGACTTAAGACCCAGTGACTCAAGAATCAACTCAATGGGGTGAAACCAGTTATAAAGAATATAATCGAATAGAACAGGAACATCAAAGTATTTTCTTGCATTTGATTGTGACTTACGATCCTTTCTTATTGTGGCTTACAGTAAGAGAATTCTTTCCATCACTTACAACTCTAACAAAAGCAGAAATTTAACCTCTGTCTCATGCATGTCTTTCATTCAAGAATTAAGTAAGATGATTTGATTTGACTAAGTACCTTGTTTTTTTTTTTAAAGAAATCTAAAGAAATAATAATATTTTCCAATTTAAAAGCCTGTCTGTAGGTGGAGCCAACAGTCCACCTTATTTCAGAGACTTCTCAGAGCAATTCTGAACAAAGGAGACCTGCCTATCCATACAAGACCACTGGTAATTTCCAACTGCTTGGCCTCTGACCCCACCTCCAGTCCTCTGCTGGAGTCACGGGCTCCTCACAGAGATCTGCCTATCTCTGCAGGTTCACTCTGAGTTCCTGCAGGCAAGAACCTTGACCCCAAAGCAGGACCACAGCTAAAGAAAGAGGCCTCAGCTGGAGAGTCCCAGTTTCCAGTGAGATCTGACTATCCTGCAGAAACTTACCAAGTTTAAGCTCAGCCTTTGCCCTCTTCCACCAGCTATTGGGCAGAGGTGAGTCTGGGACTAATTGGAGCTACCTCTCCCCTACAACCTCTTCCGCTCCCCCCAAACTCCATGGGTTGGCCCCTGATCCTGCTGCTCTTGTGTCCTGTCCCTATCAAGACCACCCTTGAAGCTCTGATACACTCCCACCAATCCCCACCGCGAGCCTGTCCCCCGCCACCCTGTGCCCTACCCTGCCCACTGTTTGACCACTCTGGTTGAGCACTGGGACAGAGGGTGGAGCCAACAGTCCACCCTACTTCAGATACTTCTCAGAGCAAATCTGAACAAAGGAGACCTGCCTATCCACATGGGATCACATGTAATTTCCACCGGCTTGGTCTCTGACCCCACCTCTAGTCCTCTGCTGAAGTCCTAGGCCCCTCCCAAAGACTGCCTATCTCTGCAGGTCCACTCTGAGTTCCTGCCAGCAAGAACCTTGACCCCGAAAGCAGGAACACGGCTAAAGAAAGAGGCCTCAGCTGTAGAGTCCAAGTTTCCAGTGAGATCCAACTATCCTGTAAAACCTTCCCAAGTTTCAGCTCAGCCTTTGTCATCTAATGTAAGCCACTGGCTAGAGACATTGGCTAGTAGCATCTTCTACTGGATCCTCAGCCCTGACCCCATCCCTGGGTCCCTGTATGCAGAGAGACTTCCTAGAGATCTTGGACCACACAGAGCTAAAGATATTGAATTTCTTGCCCACGTAAGCCCACCAGGGAAGTACCATAGAGAGAAGGGGAGACCCCACCAACACCTACTGGAAGAAGTTATGGTAAGACAGCAATACAAGAAAACACCTAACAACAGAAAGACAAGAATGACACCACCAGACTCTAGGGAAGCTATACCAACAAGAACAGAACACAACAACAAAGCAGAGGAAGCAGAAGGGAACGACTTAAAAATTACCATCATAAAAATGATAGAGGCCCTCAAAGAAGATAGAAGAATATACCTTAAAGAAATGGAGGAAAAAAAAACAAACAAAAAAGTGGAAGAAATGAACAAATTCCTTAAAGAAAGTACAGAAAGCCAAGAAAAAACAATTAAGCAGGTGAAGGAAACAGTTTAATACTTGAAAACTGAAATAGAGAAAATAAAGGCAACAAAAACTGAGGGAATGCTGGAAAGAGAAAAACTGGGCCAAAAATCGGGAACTGCAGACACAAGCATAACCAACAGATTTCAAGAGATGGAAGAGAGAATCTCAGGCGCAGAAGATAAACTAGAAGAAATAGATTCATCGACCAAAGAAAATCATAAATCCAACAAATCCTTAACACAAAACATCCAGGAAATGTGGAACACCATGAAAAGGCCAAACCTAAGAATACTAAGCACAGAGGAAGGTGAGGAAGCCCAGCTGAAAGGTGCCGAAAACATATTCAAGAAAATAATTGAAGAAAACTTTCCAAATCTGAAGAAGGACATGCCCATGAAAGTACAAGAAGCATACTGAACCCCAAATAGGCTGGACCAAAGAAAAAAGACTCCTCAACATATAATAATCAAAACACATAGCATACAAAATAAAGAAAGAATATTAAGAGCAGCGAAGGAAAAAGGACAGGTAATATATAAAGGCAGACCTATCAAAATTACACCTGACTTCTCCATGGAAACCCTCAAGGCAAGAAGGTCCTGGGTAGATGTTCTAAAAGCATTAAGAGAACACAGATGGCAGCCTAGGCTACTATATCCAGCAAAACTCTCAATAAATATAGATGGAGAAAACAAGATAATTAATGATAAAAACAGGTTTTCCCAATATGTATCTACAAATCCAGCCCTACAGAAAGTATTGGAAGGAAAACTCCAACTCAAGGAAAGTAACTACACCCACAAAAATGTAGGCAAAAGATAATCTAACTACACCAGAAACCAAGGGTGAAGCAGAACTAATATATTCACAATACCACTGCCAGCAACAAACCTAAATCAAACAAGCCTCAACAATCAATGGTCCTTAGTCATCCTCAACATTAATGGTCTTAACTCACCTATAAAAAGACACAGGCTAACAGAATGGATATGAAGACAGAATCCATCCTTCTGCTGCATACAAGGAATATATCTAAGCTTCAAAGATACATGTTACCTCAGGGTAAAGGGTTGGGAAAACATTTTCTAATCAAATGGAAATAACAAACAAGCAAGCATAGCTATCCTAATATCTAACATGTATGTCTTCAAACCAAAATTAGTCAAAAGTGATGAAGATAGTCATTTCATATTCATCGCAGGAAAAATCCATCAACACAAAGTTTCAGTTCTGAACATCTATGCCCCTAATACAAAGTCACCCCCATTTGTAAAAGAAAGACTACTAAAATTCAAAGCTCATATAAAACCTCACACACTTATAGTGGGAGACTTCAATACACTACTCTCAACACTAGACAGGACCACAAATCAGAAACACAACAAAGAAACAAAAGAACAAACAGAAGTTATATCTCAACTGGGGTTAGCAGACAAAAGAATATACCTTCTTCTCTGCTCCACATGGAACCTTCTCTAATATTGACCACATAGTAGGTGATATAACAAACCTCAACAGATACAAGAGAATAGGAATAGTCCCCTGTAACTTTTCAGACCACCATGCTTTAAAATTGTCATTCAACAACAAAACAATTAGCAGAAAACCTGCAAACTCACGAAAACTGAACAATGTGCAATTGCACTACTCCTGGATCAAAGAAGAAGTAAAGAAAGAAATTAAGGACTTTCTAATATTCAACGAGAATGAGGACACAACATACCTGAACTTATGGGAAACCTTGAAAGCAATGCTATGTGCAAAATTCATTGCACTAAGTGCCCATATGAAGAAAACAGAGGATAGTCACATAAGAGAATTAACAGTGCAACTGAAAGCCTTAGAACAGAGAGAAGTGAATTCACCCAGTAGGAGTAGACACCAGGAAATAATCTACTTGAGGGCTGAAATCAACAAAATAGAAAACAGGAAAACAATACAAAAAATCAGTGCAACAAATAGTTGGTTTTCAGAGAAAATCTAAAAGATAGACAAGCCTTTATCAAAATTAACAAAAAAAGAAGAGAGAGAACATACCAATTAACAAAATCAGAAATGAAAAAGGAAACATAACAACAGACACAGTAGAAATCCAGACAATTTTCAGGTCATATTTTAAAAATCTGTATTCCAAAAAAATTGAAATTTCAAAGGAAATGGACAAATTTCTGGATAAATATCACTTACCGAAATTAAATCAAGAACAAACAACATAAATACACCTATAGCAGTCATCGAAAGCCTTCCAAACAAAAATATCCAGGGCCAGATGAATTCAGTGCAGAATTCTACCAGACATTCAGGAAGAACTAATACCACTACTCTTCAAACTTTTCCACAAAATAGAAACAGAAGGTATATTGCCAAACTCTTTTTATGAGGCCACAATAACATTGGTACCCAAGCCTCACAAATACATCACTAAGAAAGAAAACCACAGACCAATATCCCTGATGAACTTCGATGCAAAAATACTCAATAAAATAGTGGGAAACCGAATTCAAGAATACATCAGAGAAATCATCCAACATGACCAATAAGGCTTCATCCCTGGAATGCAATGATTGTTTAACATACAAAAATCTGTCAACGTGATCCACCATATAAATAAACTGAAAAAGAAAAACCTATGATTATCTCCCTAGATGCTGAAAAAGCCTTCAACAAAATTCAACACCCTTTCATGATAAAGGTCTTTGAGAGGTCAGGGATAACAGGAACATACCTAAACATAATAAGAGCAATATACAGCAAACCAACTGTCTACATCAAACTGAATGGAGAGTCACTTAAGCCCATTCCTCTAAAATCAAGAACAAAACAAGTCTGCCCTCTCTCTCCATATTGCTTCAGTATTATACTAGAAGTTCTATCTAATGCTATAAGACAACAAAAGGAGATCAAGTGAATCCAAATTGGAAAGGAAGAAGTCAAAGTGCCTCTCTTTGCAGATGATATGATAGTTTACATAAGCGACCCAATAAACTCTACCAGGGAACTCCTACAGCTGATAAACACCTTCAGAAAAAAAGCAGGATACAAGATAAACTCAAAAAAATCAGTTGCCCTACTTTTTTCAGACGTCAAAGAGAGAAAGAAATCAGAGAAATATCACCCTTTACAATAGCCACAAGCAACATAAAATATCTTGGTGTAATGCTCACCAAACAAGTAAAAGACCTATATAATAAAAACTTTGTGGCTCTATAAACGGAAATTAAAGAAGATACCAGAAAATGGAAAGATCTCAAATGCTCTTGGATAGGAAGGATAAACATAGTAAAAATAGAAATCTTGACAAAAGCAATCTACAGATTCAATGCAATCCCCATTAAAAAACCCACCACAATTCTTCACTGAACTTGAAAGGATAATAATCAACTTTATATGGAAAATAAAAGACCCTGGATAGCCAAAACAACCCTATACAATAAAAGAACTTCAGGACGCATCACCATTCCTAACTTTAAGCTCAACTACAGAGCTAGAGTTCTGAAAACTGCCTGGTATTGTCATAAAAATAGACAGGTAAACCAATGGAATCGAATTGAAAATCCTGACATTAACCCTCACACCAATGAACACCTGATTTTTGACAAAACAGATAAAATTATACAATGGGGCAAAGACAGCATCTTCAACAAATGGTGCAGGCACAATTGGATGAGGGCGTGTAGAAGACTGCAGCTAGACCCATGTCTGTCGCCATTCACAAAACTCAAGTCCAAATGGATCAAAGACCTCAACATCAATGCAACCACATTGAACCTCTTAGAACAGACCGTAGGAGGTACCCTTGAACAAATTTGTATAAGAGACCTCTTCCTGAACATAACTCCAGGGACATAGACACTGAGAGCAACAAGTAATAAATGGGACCTCTTCAAACTTAGAAGCTTCTGTAAGGCAAAGGACACAGTGGACAAGACCAAATTGAAGCCCACAGGCTGGGAAAAGATGTTCACCAATCCTATATCCAACAAAGGTCTGATCTCAAAAATATAAAAAGAACTCAAGAAACTAGTCAACAAAACACCAAATCACCCTATTAAAAAATGGGTTACAAAACTGAAAAAAGAATTCTCAATAGAGGAATCCAAAAAGGCTAAAAGACACTTAAGAAAGTGCTCCACATTCTTAGCTGTCAGGGAAATGCAAATCAAAACAACTTTGAGATACAATGTTACTCCTGCCAGAATGGCTAAAATTAGAAACACCAATGATGACTCAGGTTGGACAGGATGTGGAGATAGGGGAAAACTCTTCCACTGCTGGTGGGAGTGCAAACTCATACAGCCATTTTGGATATCAGTATGGCTGTTCCTCAGGAAAATGGGAATTAGCTTACCACAGGCCCGCCAATCCCCCTCTTATACATGTACCCAAATGATCCACATCCATGCACAAAGACATCTGTTCAACTATATTCATAGCAGTACTACTTGTAATAGCAAGAAACTGGAAGCAACCTAGTTGCCCCTAAATTGAAGAATGGATAATGAAGATGTGGCACATCTTCACAATGGAATAGTACTCTGCAGAAAAAAATAATAGTATATTTAAATTCTCAGGCAAGAGGATAACGCTTGAAGAAACCATCCTGAATGAGGTAACCAAGTCACAAAAAGAGAAACATAGTATGTACTTACTCATATATGGATTTTAGACCTGATCAAAGGATCACCAGCTTATAATTCACACTACCAGAGGAACTAGGATACAAGGTGTATTCTAAGAGATTCATATAAAGTCCCTCACAGAACCGGGAAGGGACAAGTCCTCTAGAGCACAGTGGAAGTTGGGGGGCAGCAAATGCAGATAGAATTAGGAGAAAACGAGGGAGAGGAAAGTAGTCATGTGCGACCAGGAAGATTGTGCCTTGTTAGGAATAGAAGATATGGGAGAGAGAGAGAGAGAGAGAGAGAGAGAGAGAGAGAGAGAGAGAGAGAGAACATATAAGAGGGAGCCAATAAAATTGAACACAAAGAAAGATCTAGAGAGCTACAAGACTGCTGCCTACTAACAATTTGAGCTTCCATTGAAATGCTACCATAAATACCCTTCCCAGATAGTGAGATCAACAACTAACTTATCCATGGAGCCTGTTCGAAACAGGAGCTAACACCCACACACAAAAACTGAGTCGAAGTAGAACCCATATGCAGATGGAGAGGACAAGACCAGGCTGCAGAAACAAATAGAGACAGCTTACCTGAGTTTGGATTTGCTAAGGGGCCACCAGACTGATAGCTGGGAAGCCAGAAGGGGACTGACTCAGGCCCCACTGAACATGAGTCTCAGCCAGAAGGACTAAGCAATCTAAAGGACCTCAGACAGTGGAACCAGGATGTATCCCTGCTAACACATCCCCCATGGAGGGATAACTGCCTTAACCTAGAGACAGGAGAGAAGCCCTAGTCCCTATTTAACATGACCTGTCAGATCTAAATGACCTCAACTGAATGGCATTCCCCTACATATGGAATTGGGGTTGGGAGGATGGGAGAGGAGTGTGGTTAGTGTGCATGTGAGAGGGTAGAGAGGGTAAAAGGGAGGGAGGGTGGGAGGTTGAGGGAACTACGATGGTCATGTGACATAATAAGTAAAAAAAAAAAAAATGCTCTGACTCAAAAATTTAAGTTCAAGTACAAGTTACTGGGGAAAAGGATTTCTATTTTTGTTTCCACAGAAAATGAAAAGCTGTGGATTCCTTCCAGACTAATGTGGTTTGATTAAGCCAGAATGCCTGAAACAGAGTACCAGGCGATCCTACATTCAAAACAGCTGGAAAAAAGTAGCCTTGCAGACTACACCCTGGATTTCTGCATCTTCTTAGAATCCCCCATGACAGCTCTCCTTACCAGCAGGGAGTATTTTGGAAAGAACGATGCCCAAATTCCCAAATATTGTCTATAAATGTTTGTTTTCATTTAAATGGACTTGGTTAAAAAAAGAAAAATAAAAATAAAAAGAAAAAAAATAAAAAAAAGAAAAAAACTTGAAAATGACTATTTTGTTATTGTTATATAAAAGGGTTTTATTTTGATGACTACACTCTACATAAGTTAATATGTTCTTTCCAGTTGCCATTGATTGCCAATAAAATATTTGCTGTTTCAGGTGTGTGATACATTTCCTCCATTTGGTCCCCCACATCAATGCAGGTTATCATCATTGCTCTGAGTTGCCTACCAGAACCTGATGATAAGACCCTATTGGTAAAAACACCACACACTTTGGTCAAAGGACATAGGAAACTTAAGTTAGAAGCTTCCTTCCTGCTAGCTAGTTTTCATTATGCAGAAAGTTTCTATATAGGGTGTTGTGGCAAAATGCCTTCAGCTTCTCATGCATTGACCTAAAATAATGGCTTGTGTGGCAAGACATGCAGATAAGTTCGATGGTATCATGTATGGTAGGGGCTACACAACACTTTTATGTTTAAATTAAAGGCTGGCTATACAGGAAGTAACTCATGGGTGGTACAGTAAATCTGTACAAGTATCCATGGTTGATAAGCTGACATGACACTAAAGGTCAGGGATAATTACAGAAAAACAGTGTCATCTGGACATGATGTAATTACTGACTCCAGAAACTCACTTCATCTATGGTTTATTTCCCAAGACCTGCCCAAGATCTAGCTAGTCAACAATCTAACATGTATGAGAAATATTTCATGGCCCACAACACATAAATGAGCTGTTACTGGTAGTTGATGGGTTCTTAGGAACGCAGAGTTAAAGTTTTTAAGGTTGTAGTGATTTAACTAAATTCCAATAGATGGTTTTACATTTAGAAGTGGCTAGTAGAAATTTGACTCAGCATGATAGTTTAAAACAGAGTAGAAGAAAAGCATATGAGACATTAGAAGGAGGTGAGGAGGTCAAGGGCTGATTTCGGAGGAGTTTAGGGGAGCAGTGGGAATCAATATAACAAAAACACATTGTAAGTAATTTTGAGTATTAATTAAATATATTTAAGAAGATATGCTTCAAGTGGCATAAAATAATCTTACTGGAATGACATAAAGAACACACAATATGCCACTTCTGGGTCACATGTGTATGCATATTGAATATATTCTTTGTTTTAGTGTCCAATTAATAAAGTAGTCAGTATACCTAACAGAGGGAATGGGGTCTATCCACAACACTTTTACTGGATTCTATGACCCTGTTCTTCATATTTTGCCACCTTGCCTAGTTTTAAAACATTGGAAAGTACTTAGACGTATTGTAACTTGGTATGCTATGTGCTGTTGATATTCATAAGAGAGTTGACTTTTCCTAAACAGAAATGGAAAAGTAGCAGAACAGGGTGTGGGAACAAAGTGTGTGGGGGGATACTGGGAGGAGAAGGAGGTGGGTATATGTATGTAAAATAAATAAATTACTGAAAAATATAAAGTGGTCAGGAGAATCCTATGCATGTCTTTTCACTTTATTGAGATGAATTATATATGTATAAGCCATTGTAGAATTAGTAAGTAATTGGTAGGAAAATGAAATAATTGATGGCAACAGAAATTCTGATGATTAGGAGATATATCCACTAAGGTAAAACTTCAGTTTTCTTCACTTACCTCATACAATCCACAACCAGTATATTTTTGAAGCTATAAGGATGCCTTTTTATTTACCATTTTCCATATTTCTAACACTGTCATTTTAACCAAAACATCAGTTTTATCACAAGAATTTATTTTTCATCATAACAGTTATACCACTGAAATACATCCTAAACTTAGTCACTGGGATTATCAAATGTAGTAAAGAGATTAAACTACCAATAATACCCATTGAAAGTTACAGTCATGCTGTAGCTGAACAGACAGAATGGCTTAAACTTAGTGAAATGACAAAGTGAATCATACTTCTATATGTAAGATCCCCCCTCAAAACAATACATAGAGCAACCTCTACCCTGCCCTCCATATTCTAACCAACAACTATGGTTTCTTTACCTAAGATGATCCTGGTTATAGGGATGCAAAGAAAGTCTCTTCTCATTACAATATAACACTCCAAAATCGGGCACACCAGCTACCAAATGCACCACCTTTCCCGACTTCCAAATCTCGCCCCCCACTTAATCAGAAAACCACTTTTATAATGGATGACACACTATATTAAGAATCCCAGAAGCCAAGCAGGTACCTAGAATCCCAGAAGCCACACAGGTACGTGAACCAACAGAGGCAAAGTTGGTATGCAAAATTCCTGAGGTCTTGTGGGTTATAAATGCCCAACAGAGGTACCCTACTGGACCTGAATACTAGCTAGTCACCAGAAGCCCTGACCATTTAGGCCTGAATACAAGACAGGAAGAAGACACCAAGGAAAAAAAAAAACACATCTATCCAATCAACACAAATTAAGGAATCAACACCTAGAACTACAATTATTCCAAACCAAGATTCTTAAATGTCAGTATAAGAAACTAATCTACAACACAAATGGCAATAAGTAACCAAAACAGCCCAGATATCTGTCTTACAACAAGACTTTAACAATATAATATAACTGAAACACAAGAATATGACTATAACCAACTTTATGAAGATTATAAAGATCCTTACAGAGGAAAAGTAAAAAATCCCTAAAACAAATAGGGGAAAAGACAGTGAAAATTGAAGGCAATCAAGAAATTCCATTAGAAATATCATAAAAGCTAAGAAAAAGCAAGCAAGCAAATAAGTGATAGAAACAGTTAAATACTGAGAAATGGAATTAAAAACAATAAAGTAAATGTAAAGGAATGGAATTTTGGAAATGGGATCCATGGGTAAGAGAACAGAAACTACAGATGTAAACATCACCAACAGAATACAAGATAGAGAAGAAAAACTCTCAAGTGTTGAAGATATTTTAGAAGAAATAGATTCATTGGTCAAGAAAATGATAAATCTAAGCAGTTAACACAAAACATGCAGGATGATACACTACGAAAAGTCCAAACCTAAGAATAATAGGAATAGAATGAGGAGAGAAGAATCCCAGCTCAAAGGCCCAGAAAATATATTCAACAAATTCATAGAAGGAAACTATCCTAACCTAAAGAAGGATATGCCTGACAAGGTGCAGGAATGTTACAGAATACCAAAGAAACTGTACCAGAAAGAAAGGACCTCATAAGAAAACCAAAACTCTAAACAGACAGAATAAGAAGGAATGTTAAAAGATGCAAAGCAAAAGTGCCTAAGAGAATTAAATCCTACATCTATGACCCAAATTCAAAGGCACACATATTTCTAAAAGGACTATTACTAAAACTAAAATCATACACCAAATTCACACATTGGTTACGTGAGATTCAATATCCTAGTCTCACCCATGGAAAGGTCATCCAGACAAAAACTAAACAGAGAATTAATGGAGCTAATAGACTTGTGTCACAGACATTTCAAAGCAAGAATGATAGAATTATTGTTAATATATATTTATTATTTTTTTCTTATTTTACATATTGATCCCAGTTCCTCTTCCCTCCCATGCCCCCAACCCCCTCCCATGCCACCCATCATACACTCCACCGGGAGGGTGATGTTTTCCAAGAGGGGTCATCAAAATCTGTCACGCCATTTGGAGTACGGACTAGGCTCTCCCTCCTGCCCCTAGGATAAGGGAGGATTCCTCCATTGGGAATGTGCTACCAAGGTCCTTACATGCACCAGGGATTATTAAAAGTGATAAAGTAGGTATTACTAGCAAAAAAGTCTAAGTGTGTTTATTTGCAAAAGAAGAACACACACACACACACACACACACACACACAGAGGAAAAATAACAACAACAAAAAAACAACAACAAAAAAAACTCCACGATGAGATATGAGATTTCTATTGCTGACAATTTCAGCAAAGTAGCAGGTGACAAAATTAATTAAGTAACAAGACTAGATAGCAATTAGATTAAGAAAGAAATCAGGAGAAAAGTGATTTTCAATAGCCTCAATCAATAGAAAATATCTAGCAAAAATAAGTCTAACCAAACAATTGAAAGACTTGTATAATAAAATCTTTAAGACATTAGAGAAAGAAAGTGAAATAGACAACAGAAATTGTAAAGATCTCCAATGCCCGTGGGTCAGTAATATTAATGTTTTGAAAATCATCATCCTACCAAAGCCTTATTAAAATTGTAACACAATTTCTTCTCTTAAATTGAAAAGGTAATCTTCAATTTGACAGGAAAACAAAGGAATCCCTGGATATATAAAACAAACATGAATAATAACAGTACTGCTGGAAGTATCACCATCTCAGATTTCAAATCGTACTATAGTGCTACATTAATAAAAAACAAAATAATATTGGCATTAAAAAGACATGGTAATAAATGGAATCAAATTGAAAACCCAGATGTAATTCTATATGTCTAAGGACATCTGATTTTTCACAAAAAAGAAAAAGCACACACTGAATAAATGATAGTCCCTTCAATAAATTGTGCCAGTCAAAATGGATGGCTACACTTAAAAGAATAAAAATTAATTCATATTTATAACTTTGCACACATTTACCTCATGATTGGTCAAGTATCTTAAGATAAGAAAAGATACCTTAAAGCTGGTAAAAGGGAAAGTGTAGAATATTCATTGACACAGGAAAAGATATTCTAAACACTAAAAAACACTTTGGAACCAGCAATTGATAAATTGGACCTCATGAAACTGAAAAACTTCCATGAGTTAAGCATTTCAGCTAAGTGGCAGCCTGCTGATTGGGAAAATAATTTTACAATTATATATCTGACAGTTGGTTTGTATTTACAACATATAAATAACTAAAATATGACCATCAATTAAACTAATAAACTTATTAAAATGGGGTACAGAAGTAAACAGACTCCATAAAAGGTGAAAAGCACTTAAATCTTTAATGTCCTTATGCATCATGGAAATGTATCTTAAGATTACTTTGATATTTCATCCTTCTCCAGTACAAATGTTCAAGATTTATAAAATAAATGATGAAAAATGATAGATAGTAAGTATGCACATAAAGGCAAACAATTATCCATTGCCAGCCAGAGCCTAAACTGTTATAGCCACTGTTGAATTAAGAGTGTTTTTTACTCGGGAACCAAGAAATTTGTCTACATAGATATGTAGCTACAGTGCTTTTACATAAATACCCAAAGAACTTTACATCTTACTACAGAAATATTTGCTCATTCATGTTCATTGATGCTTAAGTCATAATAAGTAGAAACTTTGAACAGCATAGATATATACCAAATGGTGACTGGATGATGAAAATGTTGTACAATTACAGAATGCAGTGTTATTTATCTCTTATAAAAATAAGTTATTAAATTCACAAATAAATAGATGGAGGTGAACAAGATCATCATGAGTCAGATAACCCAGATTTCTAAAACCTTGTATTTTAAGTTTTCTATTCTGCATGGTTAGTATCTTTCAAACTTTTTATATGTGTGTTATAATCTGGATAACCACAAAGTTAGGTAGTATCTCATAAAGGATTCATGGGGAAGAGGAGATCTCCAAAGAGAAAAGAAATAGAATATTGTATTATAGAAAAATAAAACGGAAAATAGAATAGAAGAATGAAATGGGAAGGTCAAGTGAGGGAAATGTAAAGAAGGGAATTTTGGGTGATAAAACAACATCAAAGGACATGTGAAAAGCTTTATGGAACCTTAATACTCTAGGAATTTACACACACACACACACACACACACACACTCACACTTATACATGCACACTGTGAAGGCAATGCAACAACTGGTCCTCATGCCACCAAATAAAGCATCCACTGTCAGGAACTTGTTACTTCTTATGGAGTCATTGACTCAATGAGTCACATGTATTCCCCTAAACATAATGTGCCTCTGCTGTTCTTTCCAACCTAATGGAAAGGCTATATTCATAAAGCTACATTTATTTATGTAATAAAATGTGGAAAAGTTGAGTTGGTGATCAACTATGATCTCAGTACTATTGACAATTACTTATAAATGATGCTAGAATATGCTTTGCTTGATATAAGAGGAGCAATGTAATCATCAATAACATCTAGCTAACATCCCTCTGATCTACTTAACACTGCAAGATATACTAAAGCACAAAAGTAGCATAAATGCTATGGAACTAGCCAACCATTTTATTTTATTCATTTTAAGTACCACTCTATGGGAAAATTTATACCTTACCTTGCTAAAGTGTCTGAGAACTTGAGATTTGATCAGTTATGGCCCTAGAAAAAACTAACCACTACTATTTTGCTAAAGGAAAATAGCAATAAAATCACTCCTAATGATATATTTCTATACTTATACATCAGAGAATCACTCAACTCTCTACAAAGAAAGTTCTTGCAATAGATAGTAAATAGTGCAGAGACCCACAACTGGATAATGAGAAGAGAGTAAGAAACTTTGGATAATACAGATGTAAATGGTATATTTTTAATGAAAAATCTCTCCTAAAAGCACAAGGATCTAAGTGTAGTAGGAGGCAGAAAATCATGAAGGCCAAGAGTGATGAAGAAGTTCAAAGAATAAGTATCTTCCAGACACAATGGTGCTCATACAAATATGAACTCACAGAGACTGTGGGAGCACATACAAGAACTATGCAGGCACTAACAGGGTAAAGAAGTCAAGGGGTTTCACTTCTAACCAAGAAGCATTTTGTAATTGATACAACACTAAAAAGGGAAGACAAGTTTGCTCCTATATAGTGCCACTGGAAATATCACTGCCACAACAGAGCAGGCTAGCTGTCAAGAAGTAGTTGACCCCCCCCAAAAAAAACCATCTTTATAAGTACTTTAATTTGAATGTTTTGCTTTGGCTTTATTTTATCCATTTAACTTTTTATCATATTTTTGTGTTTTTAGTTTGTCCTTATATTTTTTTTTAATTTTTTTGGAAAGAACATGAATTTGGTAATAAATACATGCATGTGGGGGGAATATAGGGGAATTTGGGGAAGGGAAATTTGATCAAATTATACTGTATGAAAAGTTATGATTAGAAAGGCTTTGCAAAACTCAGTTTAAAATAATGTCAACTGATGATAATTTCTAATGTCATTCGAAAATATTGTGTTAGAAATTTAGGAAAACTGCTCATATAATGATTTATTCAAACAAATATTTCCTTATCTTAATGGCTCTGGGTCAGTAAAGTGATAGTTCTTATATTTTTGTATAGTATGGTTAATACTTAACACTAACACACACTATGGCATTTCAAAATATTTAATGGACATAGAAGAATGGTGCAACATTATAATTTATCATTAAAATGTACCCAGTATTAATCATTCTACAGCAACCAAATTGGACTAAACTATAGGCAAGTTTGAAGACATTGTTCAAGAATAAGAAATCTTTATCAGACTGTAACAATGAATGTATATTAATAGTTCATTTTCAGTTGAGCCACAGAAAAGTGTAGGCCCTGAGACTTTTCAGACAAAATGCTCTCACAATCTTTTCATATGTTGAGCCTAGAAATCTCCTCAATCAGATATCAACCAGTCTCTAAGAAACAGGTTCATGAAAAATTTGTGTAAATTATTCATAAATCATGGACATAGGAGAAGAATTTTATTCCAAAGAAGTAGGAAACATTTTATAAAGTCACAGACAAATCTTTTCAAATCTAGGAGCCAAAACCGACCCTCAGGCTGTTAGATTCTCAAAGAACATGAAATAGGACAGTAAAATAAATGCTCCATCATGACATAGCTGACCGACCAAATGCACCAAATAATGAATATGTTTTGAAAAGTATAAGAATGAAGAGCTGAGGAAAATGTAAAAGTAGATATGTAACTTCTTACTTTTCAATTGAAACCTTCCTGAATTGAAGGGCTTAGAAATACATACTTCAAATTCTGAAAAGTCAAAACTCTCACCCAAGCCAAATATATCTGAAAAAATAAATATAATAAAAGAAAGGAAAATGCCCATGATATCATCTGTTTAAAGACATTTATGACTACCAAGCCATCATGTACAAAATGGTACAGAGAGAAAAACATCAATGAGGAAAAGACAAGGCTATTGAAGCACCCAAAACTATAAAATCACAAAAAGGTGGGCAATAAATAAATTCATTAATTCTGAATGTGAATTATCTCAGTTTGACTGTTCTAAGACATGGACTTGAAGAATCAATTAGAAATAAGCATCTGCAAACTTCTTGCCTCTTCCATTTTGTTATTAAAAAGACATTCTGCTTTAGGTTGAAAGGATAAAAGAAAATTCTTTTAAGCAATGAGATTAACAAAAAAAGAGTATCACTATTCTAATAACTGAGTAACCAGATTTCAAGCAAAATTTGCTCAGAATGTCATATCATAAGCATCAAAAGAACAATCCACCATAAATAACACACACAAACATACACACACACACACACACAAACATACACACACACACACGCGCATACACCAAATACAGGCACATCAAATTTCACACAATTAATATTGCTGAATATAGAAACACAAATTAAAACTACTACTCTATTGAAAATGATTACAATATACTTCTGGCACCATTAGATACAAAAGGAACACTTTCTAGATACATATGACCTAACATTTTTAAACCTAGTTGAAATAGACATAAAGCAAGCAAAAAGAGTGAATGAGTAACTAAAAATTTCCCATCCTACAAAGCTCAGTTCCAGATGGATTCAATACAGAAATCTACCACATCTTCAAAGAGACCAAAAGCAAAACTTACTTAAATTACTTCATAAAGAAGAAAACAAGGAATGCATCAAACTCTTCACAAAACTTGGGTTAATTATCCTGATATGAAAATATATACCCTCCAACATGCACAAGAAAAACTGGAAAGATTCCTATTAACAGCACAAACAGGATAAAGATTTCTATTTCATATATTTAATTTTAATGCACTGATTGACATCTTAGGTAGAACAGTAAGAGCTTTTATACACACACACAGGCACAGACACATGTACACCCACACATGATGTCAACGATTACCTTATTTCCTGTTATAAGATTCTATATATCTGACAGCCAAAGTCTCCAGCAGATAACTCCTGGAGGTGATACATACTTTGAGCAAAATGTAAGCTTAAAATCCTAATATACTGGGATCAACTGAAATTCTATATGCTAATGATCAACACACTAACAAAGAAATAAGGAAAACATAACCACGAGATACAGAGGGAGCGAAAGAGACAGAGAGATAGAGATAGAGAGAGAGGAGTAGTTATACTATATTTTACTAATGAACTACAACAAAAACTATAAAACATTGAAGAAGTTACAGAAAAAATTTGACCATGGAAAACCTTCTACACTTATGCAATAGTGGGATTAGTATTGTAAAAATAATCATCCTTCCAAGAGTAATTGACATATTCATTGCAACTGCAATCAAAACACTAACTTAATTCTTAACATTTTAAGTAAGAAAAATAAATTAAATATATATGGAAACACAAAAGTCCCCAGATATTCATATTGATTCTAAACAAATAAACAACCAACCCCCCCCAAAAAAAATCTACTGGGAATACTCTGATTTGAAGTTAAATTCCAGAGGCATATTAGTAAAAGCACCACGGTAAAGGCTCAAACAGAAATATATAAATACAATGTTACTAAATTATGTAGAGGACCCACATCTAAGTTCATGCATCTGTGGCCACCTTATTTTGGACAAAAAATATTGCTTGAATTAAAACAAAACAAAAAATGGGAAAGCCAGACTCTTCAACAAATGATGTTAGAGGGGAGTTAGAAGCAACCTTCCTACTCTCTAGCGTTTGTAGATCCAGAATGTGCTATTCATTTTTCTAATAAAGGAGTAATCAATAATCTGAACCAGTTGTGAATCCTGAAATCTACAACAATGCCCTGGGAAAGTTATGCCCTGTAGTGCAATATTTTAATGATTCATACACTGGTAACAAAACATTTTTTTCCATGTGAAATCAAATCAGTAAGAAGGAAATCAAGCCCAGTTATATAAATCAAGTCAAGATCAGATGCCTGGGCATCTTATAGTCCCTAGGCATCAACTAAAATTGTTTTAGTAAATGCTCACATTGTAAAACTGCCTAATAAATAATCATGATCAGATAAAGAAATTATCAATGTTGTGCCCATCTTCACCAGAGAAGCTTCTTACTGCAACTTATAACAGTTAATAGAGCAACCCATAAATTTCTAAAGTCTGGATAAGAATAAGTGATGAAGGAATGTGTGGAGAATAAATGAAGGTGAAATTCATGGCCCTAAATGGGATAACTATATCATCCACCCAATGCTCAACATCATTGTGGAAGAATAGAAAGAATGTAAAAAAAGAGGACAGGGTTTACATAAAAAAGACCTCTTCTGGACTTGATATAGCTGTTGTACTCATAAACTGACTGAAGTTGTGGTTTTCCACACAAGATCAACATATCAACATTTCCTCATGTATAGCATAGGGGTCTATAAGGCACTATCTATACCTAAGGGGCTATTGGCAGTTAATAGTTGTTGGGGGTGGAGACTTGTGTCATTGTGGTCAATGGTCATGTTGGTGATAAATTGCCCCCAAACACATGGACAAGAAATGATCATTCAACTCATTGGATCACATTTTAAAAATAAGGCATGCAAGTAGTGATGAAATTTTTAGGAAGAAGAGTTGGAACAAGAAAGGGATGGAGATGACTTGGAAATGGGTGAAAATAAGTAAATTCCATTGTGTATGTGTATAGAAATGTCAAACAACAATAATAAAAAATCTTAAAAGTAAATCAGAATTGATTTACTCTATTTCAGGAACAGCAGTTTGAGACTTTTGACCTCTTCCTTTCTAACTAACACTGAAATTGATTTTTTTCAGATTAACATTGTTTCTAAAGGTGCTTTAAGAAGATGAAAAATATATGGAAATTCTCAATAATGAGTTAGGCATTAAACAACAAACAACCACCTAACAGATAAAAACTAACAGGCCTAGTAGTTACATCTGTTTGTTACTTATTCAGAAGTTGAAATGGAGGCCATATTGACCTTCACAAAATCAGGAAATATAAATAACAGCTTCCTAGATTAGTATGCATTTCATATTGAAAATATGTCTGAACTTAACAAAGCCAGAGGAACGTATTCTTGTAAGAGCTGCCTGTAACATTAACCTTCCCAGCAAACACCATCAAGTCAAGTATTTTAAACTGAAAGTTAACTATGATAAACAAAATAAACACAATATAGATGACCCCAGTTTAATTTCTGTTTTACTGAAATGTTCTAGATTGATTCCTTTTTTTAAATCCATAAATTATGTACAGTTGGTTTGTAGCTAATTTGTTTATAGTTTTCATGTGATGCAGATAATAAAAAGTAACAAAACACATGACAAACCCAGTGAACAATCTAAGACTTGGCAGCAGTAAACTACCCATTGAAGTTCTCCAATTATCATACCAAAAGTTAACTCTTATTTGTCTAAAGAGATTACAAGTATTCTCCCCATAGTTATGAATTTACTTTGCTTTGGCTTTCATATTCATATTCCTAGAGAGAAAAACCACTACTGAAAAATACTATACAAAGGGAAACAGTTGAAATCTTAAAAGTAATACAAACAGAAAAACAAAAATAGCTGGCCAGTAGTGTCAAACGTTTCTTTTGGCGGTGTTTTTTCTATCTATTATCTGGAAAAATAATTAAAGATAGCTACCAAAAAGGAGGGAAAGAAGGATCCCTTTACATCAAGGTTCTAGCTGGTTTGGAGAAATTGAGATTAGACATGAACACCCTTGTCTAAAGATCGCATGATGTTTAATATCAGATATATAGAACTTAAGCGCAGGGGAAGAGGATACATTTAAAATTTTGTTAAAGTTGATAATCATAGCTAATGACTTTCATCATGAAACCAGAAAAACATTAGCATATCCATAAAATTGATATGTGTTAAAGAAAAAGTTTATTAAGATGGGGAAAAAAGCTGGTATTGCAAGATAGAATTGCATTAAATCGGGTTGAGCATAATGGAATACAGTGGACTGACTATCCAAACTACTGAGTGGAGTGGGGGCAGAGATTACAGTTTGGGATCTTGTTTCTTCTGCTCCTCCAGTTCTGCTGCCTTCTGTACAGCAACATCAACCAGCATGTAGAAGCTGCTAAAATCTGGTTTTTCCTCTGGCCACACAGATTCTGGAGAAGACAAAGGCTCACCGGCAAAAATCTTTCCTTTTTCCCCTGAGTTGGCTTCAGGGATACCATTCTGTCTTGGAGAAGACTCTGGTTCTGATAGCTTCCCTTGAGATTCTTGGTACATTGGCAAGAGCACATTCTGTTTCTCAGCTTTGACACTAGCCTGTGCCTTAACCTTCTGTAATGCACTGGTTTGCTGCTCCTGGGCTGCTTCTGCAGCCTGACCTTTGTAGCTAATTTTGTATGAATCATGTAGAAGGATTTCCGGAAGAAGGCGTCTACGCGCATTTGTAAACCAGTTGGAGACCTGAAGGTAAGATAAATTGGTCTTCTTGGACAGCATTCGCTTCTCTTCTTCGGTAGGGTAAGCATGAAACCGGTGCTTATAAAGCCAGACACGAAGGATTTTCACAGACTCAGGTGGCAGCAGGTATCCTTTTCGAGGCTTCTGGCTGTGATCAATGTTGATCTTACAGCTCCTGGCAAGTCTTTCCCTGATAGAGTTTCCTTTGTCATTAGGGCCTTTGGTTTCATCTGGCCTACCTTTAGCCTCCTCCATTTTGTTGAAAGCTGTGTTTAGTGCCTTGGAAACCAGGAGTAACTGAAGTAGGACTATGGGAGCTCAGAGAACCAGGGAAAACCTTCACAGAATTCTGAAGTGAATTCTCATCTATTGGATGGCTGAATGTTGCTAACAACTGAGCCTTTGTGATGTCACAACCTCTCTATTCTAAACCTGAACTATCTTCCCACCCTTCTACCTCCATACACTTCTTGAATCTACCAGGCTTTACTGTTTATACGTTTTAACCAGTTTTTAATGTACATGTTCTTACCCCATTTATAGAACTCTTAAGTATTTTTTGCAGCTGTCACCAAGTCAATTCATTGAATAATAATATTATCATAATTTGAAAAATCTATTTATTTGGTGTGAGATTATGTTGTGGGTGTTTGTGTGTGTGTGTGTTCTGTTGCACATACTACGGGCTCATGTTTCAGTCAGAGGACATGTCTCCAACTATCATGTGTGTTCTTGGACTGAACTCAGTTGGTCAGGCTTGGAAATGCTGTTATCACTGAGTTATCTTGTTGATCTGTTAATGGTAGTTTATTTGACATTTTTAAAACAGGTATTTGTTTAATTGTTTTGCGTATAATTTTAACACACTGTAATTTTCATTAAAAAGTTGCAGTGTTTTTGTCTTTGCCTGGTATTCCATATTAATGGTCCTAATAGCTCATCTAAGAAGCAATTTGTCTAAAATACTATTATTAATAAGAATCCTGGTCTTTTCCCATGTAGTATTTGATCGTTATAGTTTTTGCTCAGTTAAATATAAGAATTTTTAATTATTTGAAAATTTATAAAAATATATATCATGATCCAATCCCTTCGCAACTTCCTCCCCCTCAAGTCCTGCCATAGTACCAATCTTTCCAAATATCATGTACTCATTTCTAAAAATTATTTATTTATTTATTTTATATAACCAAGTCCATTTAAATGAAAACAAACATTTATAGACAATATTTGGGAATTTGGGTGTCATTCTTTCCAAACTACTTCCTGCTGGTAAGGACGTTTTCATAGTGGATTCTAAGAAGATGCAGAAATTCTGGCTGTATTCTGTAAGGCTGCTTTTTCGAGCTGTTTTGAATGTAAGATCACCTGGTATTCTGTTTCAGGCAGCCTGGCTTGATCAAACCACATTAGTCTAGAAGGAATCCACAGCTTTTTATTTTCTGTGGAAACAAAAATAGAAATACTTTTCCCTAGTAACTTGTCCTTGAACTTAAATTTTGGAGTCAAGGCATTTTTTTTTTATTTAATTTTTTTTTTAATTTTACATGTCAATCCCAGTTCCCTCTCCCTCCCTCCCTTTTACCATCTCTGCCCTCTCACATGCACCATAACAACCCTCCCCTCGCATCCACCCACCCCAATTCCATATGTAGGTGAAAGACATCCAGTTGGAGTCATGTAGATCTGACAGGTCATGTGAAGTAGGGACTAGGGCTTCTCTTCTATCTCTAGGTTAAGGCAGTTTTCCCTCCATGGGAGATGTGTTCTCAAAGTCCTTTTGTGCACCAGGGATACATCCTGGATCCACTGTGTGAGGTCCCTTAGACTGCTCAGTCCTTCTGGCTGAGACCTAATTCAGGGGGGCCTGAGTCAGTCCCATGCTGGCTTCTCAGCTATCAGTCTGATGGCCCATTAGCTCCTCTTTGTTCAGGTAAGCTGTCTCCATGTGTTTCTGCATCCTGGTCTTGTCCTCTCCATCTGCTTCTGGGTTCTACATCGATTAAGTGTTTATGTATGGGTGTTTGCTCCTGTTTCCAACAGGCATTAGTTGAGGGCTCCATGGATAAGTTAATTGTTGATCTCAGTCTCCATGAAGGCCATTTATGGTAGCCTTTCTACTGAAGCTCAAATTGTTAGTTTACAGCAGTCTTTCAGTACTTGAGAACTTTCTTTGTGTTCAGTTTTATTTTCAAACCAATATTGGCTCAATTTTTTTTATGTTTTCTCTCTCTCTCTCTCTCTCTCCTGTCTTATATTCCTTACTGAGTTCAATCTTCCTGGTCGCACGTGTTTTCCTTTGCTCTCCCTCGTTTTCTCCTACTTCTCCCTCCATTCGCTCCCTCCCCACTTCTCCTGTGCTCTGGGTGATTGTCACTTTCCGGTTATGTGAGGGACTTTATATGAATCTCTTAGAATACACCTTGTATCCTAGTTCTTCTGATGGTGTGAATTATAGTCTGGTGATCATTTGATCTAAGTCTAAAATCCATATATGAGTGAGTCCATACTATGTTCTCTTTTTGTGTATGGGTTACTTCTAAAAAATATATTATGTGTTCATATGTGTGTTTCTCTCTCCCTCTCTCACTCTGGCTGATTAAGAAGTACTTAAAATTAGTAGAGAAACTATGAAAAAATACTAGGTGATGAGAAGGACAGTCATAGACAAAACTTAAACTTTGGCACTTACCAAAAATAATCATTCATAAAATATAATGTAGATGTTACCTTGTTCATATTCATAATAATGCTGGCACAAAGGACATATGAGTAAAGTTAAAAAGTATTTAAACCTATAAAAAGACAAGCATAAGTTCCATAAAAGCATAATAGAGTTATGGGCATTTATTTGCTCATTCATTCATTCAATGTTGTTTGTAATGGAAACTATATTTCAAAGTGCACTTCAACTGAGTCCTGCTCTGTGCTTTGTTTTGATTTTTTTTTATTTATTGATTTTATATAACCAATTCCATTTAAATGAAAACAAACATTTATAGAAAATATATGGGAATTTGGGTGTTGTTCTTTCCAAACTACTTCTTGCTGGTAAGGGGTGCTGTCATGCAGGATTCGAAGAAGATTCAGAAATCCTAGCTGTAGTCTGTCAGGCTGCTTTGTCCAGCTGTTTTGAATGTAGGATCACCTGGGACTCTGTTTCAGGTGGTCTGGCTTGATCAAACCACATTAGTCTGGAAGGAATGCACATCTTTTCATTTTCTGTGGAAACAAAAATAGAAATCCTTTTCCCTGTAACTTGTCCTTGAACTGAAATTTTGGAATCAAAGCATTTTTTAAATTTAATTTATTATTTTACATGTCGATTCCAGTTCCCTCTCCCTCCCTCCCTCACTCCCTCCAAACCACTCTCACTCTCTCCCTTCCTCCCTCCCTCCTTCCATCCCTTTTAACTTCTCTTCCATCTCACATGCTCTGTAACCACCCTCCCATTCCCCCCACCCCAATTCCATATGTAGGGGAATTTCATCAAGTTGGGGTCATTTAGGTCTGACAGGTCATGTGAAGTAGGGACTAGGGTTTCTCTCCTGTCTCTAGGTTAAGGCAGTTATCCCTCCATGGGGAATATGTTCGCAAAGTCCTTTTGTGCACCAGGGATACAACCTGGCTTCACTGTCTGAGGTCCCTTAGACTTCTCATTCCTTCTGGCTGAGACCCATATTCAGGGGGGGCTGTGTCAGTCCCATGCTGACTTCCCAGCTATCAGTCTCATGGCCCCTTAGCTCCTCCTTGTTCAGGTAAGCTGTCTCAATGTGTTTATGCAGACTGGTCTTGTCCTCTCCATCTGCATCTGAGTTCAACTTCGACTCATTGTTTATGTATGGGTGTTTGCTCCTGTTTCCAACAGGCATTATTTGAGGGCTCCATGGAAAAGTTAGTTGTTGATCTCACTCTCCGGGAAGGCCATTTATGGTACCCTTTCCAAGGAGGCACAAATTGTTAGTTGGCAGCAGTCTTGTAGTTCTCTAGACCTTTGTGTTCAGTTTTATCTTTAAACCAATATTGGCTCACTCTTTTATGTTCTCTCTCTCTGTCTCTCTCTTTCCTGTCTTCTATTCCTAACCAGGCTCATTCTTCCTGATCACACATGTTTTTCTTTCCTCCCCCTCATTTTCTCCTACTTCTCTCTCCTTTAGCTGCCCCCTCAGTTTTCCTGAGCTCTGGGGGCTTGTCCATTACAGTTCTGTGAGGGACTTTATATGAATCTCTTAGAATATACCTTGTACCCTAGTTATTCTGGTGGTGTGAATTATAAGCTGGTGATCCTTTGATCTAGGTCTAACATCCATATATGAATGAGTATGTACTGTGTTCTAATTTTTGTGACTGGGTTACCTCATTCAGGATGGGTTCTTCAAGTGCCATCCACTTGCCTGCTAATTTCAAGATACCATAATTTTTTTCTGCAGAGTAGTATTCCATTGTGTAGATTTGCAACATCTTCTTTAACCATTTTTCAATTGAGGGGCATCTAGGTTGCTTACAGGTTCTTGTTATTACAAATAGTGCTGCTATGAACATAGTTGAACAGATGTCTTTGTTGCATGGATGTGAATCCATTGGGTATATGCCTAAGAGGGGGATTGGTGGACCTGTGGTAAACTAATTCCCATTTTCCTGAGGAACCAACATACTGATCTCCAAAATGGCTGTATGTATTTGCACTCCCACCAGCAGTGGAGATGTGTTCCCCTTTCTCCACATCCTCCCCAATATGAGTTATCATTGGTGTTTCTAATTTTAGCCATTCTGGCAGGAGTAAGATGGTATCTCAAAGTTGTTTTGATTTGCATTTCCCTGATAGCTAGAGATATGGAACATTTTCTTAAGTGTCTTTCAGCCTTTTTGATTTCATCTATTGAGAATTCTTTCTTCAATTCTGTACCCCATTTTTTACTAGGGTTATTTGGTGTTGTGTTAACTAGTTTCTAGAGTTCTTTGTATATTTTGCACATCAGCCCTTTGTGGGATATAGGATTGGTGAAAATCTTTTTCCAGTCTGTGGGCTGCAATTTGGTCTTGTCCCCTGTTTCCTCTGACTTACAGAAGCTTCTAAGTTTAAAGAAGTCTCATTTATTAATTGTTTCTCTCAGTGTCTGGGCCCCTGGAATTATGCTCAGGAAGCAGTCTCCTATACCAATTTGTTCATGGGTAACTCTTACTTTCTCTTCTAAGAGGTTCAATGTGGCTGGATTGAATTTCAGGTCTTTGATCCATTTGGATTTGAGTTTTGTGAATGATGACAGACCTGGGTCTATCTGCTGTCCTCTACACACATTCAGCCAATTGTGCCAGCACCATTTGTTGAAGACGCAGTCCTCGCCCCATTGTATAAATTCAGCTGTTTGTCGAAAATCAGGTCTCATAGGTGTGTCGGTTAATATCAGGATTTTCAATTAGATGCCATTGGTCTACCTGCCTATTTTTATGCCAATACAAGGCTGTTTTCAGAACTAGAGCTCTGTAGTAGAGCTCAAAGTCAGGACTTGTTATGCCTCCTGAAGTTCTTTTATTGCATAGGGTTGTTTTGGCTATCCTGGTTCTTTTATTTTTCCATATATTTTGATTATTATCCTTTCAAGTTCGGTGAAGAATTGTGGTGGGTTTTTAATGGGGATTGCATTGAATCTGTAGATTGCTATTTTCAAGATTTCCATTTATACTATGTTTATCCTACCTATACAAGAGCATGGGAGATCTTTCCACTTTCTGTTATCTTCTTTAATTTCTTTCTTTAGAGCCACAAAGTTCTTATTATGTAGATATTTTACTTGTTTGGTAAGCATTACACCAAGATACTTTATGTTGCTTGTGACTATTGTAAAGCTTGATGTTTCTCTGATTTCTTTCTCTGTCTCTTTGTCGTCTGAAAAAAGTAGAGCTACTGATTTTTTCGAGTTTATCTTGTATCCAGCTCATTTGCAGAAGGTGTTATCAACATTAGGAGTTCCCTGGTGGAGTATATTGGGTAGCTTATATGAACTATCATATCATCTGCAAAAGGAGATAGTTTAACTTATTCCTGTCCAGTTTTGATCCCCTTGTACTCCTTTTGTCATCTTATAGCTTTAGCTAGAACATCTAGTACAATATTGAAGAGACATGGAGAGAGAGGGCACCTTTGTCTTGTTCTTGATTTTAGAGGAATTGGCACAAGTTTCTCTCTATTCAGTTTGATGTTGGCAGTTGGTTTGCTGTATATTGCTCTTTTTATGTTTAGGTATGTTCCTGTTATCCCTGACCTCTCTAAGACCTTTATAATGAAAGGGAGTTCAATTTTGTTGAAGGCTTTTTCTGCATATTGGGAGATAATCATATGGTTTTCCTATTTCTGTTTGTTTATATGATGGAACACATTGATAGATTTTTGTATGTTAAACCACCCATGCATTCCAGGGATGAAGACTACTTGGTCATGGTGGATGATTTATCTGATGTATTTTTTAATTCGGTTTGCCAGTATTTTATTGAGTATTTTTGCATTGATGTTCATCAGGGATATTGGTCCGTAGTTTTCTTTCTTAGTTGTGTCTTTGTGAGGCTTGTGTACCGAGGTAATTGTGGCCTCATAAAAAGAGTTTGGCAATGAACCTTCTGTTTCTATCTTCTGGAAGAGTTTGAGGAGTAGTGGTATTAGTTCTTCCCTGAATGTCTGGTAGAATTCTACACTGAATCCATCTGGCCCTGGACAGTTTTTGGTTGGAAGGCTTTCGATAACTGCTTCTATTTCATTGCAGGTTATAGGTCTAATTAAGTTGTTTGTCTGTTCTTGATTTAGTTTTGGTAAGTGATAGTTATCCAGAAATTTGTCCACTTCCTTTGAATTATCAATTTTTGTGGAATACAGATATTCAAAGTATGACAAGAAAGTTGTCTGGATTACCTGTATCTGTTGTTATGTTCCTCTTTTATTTCTGATTTTGTTAATTGGCATGTCCTCTCTCTGCTTTTTTTTTTTTTTTTTTTTTTTGTTGAGAGTGGTGTATTGAAGTCTCACACTATAAGTGTGTGAGGTTTTATATGAGGTTTGAGTTTTAGTAGTGTTTCTTTTATGAATGTGGGTGACTTTGTATTAGGGGCATACATGTTCAGAACTGAGATTTGTGTTGATGACTGTCTTCATCATTTTGACTAATTTTGGTTTGAAGTCTTACTTGTTAGATATTAGGATAGCTATGCCTGCTTGCTTGTTATTTCCATTTGATTGGAAAATGTTTTCCCAACCCTTTACCCTGAGGTTATGTCTATCTTTGAAACATAGATGTATTTCTTGTATGCAGCAGAAGGATGGATTCTGTCTTTGTATCCATTCTGTTAGCCTGTGTCTTTTTATAGGTGAGTTAAGACCATTAATGTTGAGGGTGAGTAAGGACCATTGATTGTTGAGGCTTGTTTGATTTAGTTTTGTTGCTATCAGTGGTATTGTGAATATATTAGTTCTGCTTTACCCTTGGTTTCTTGTGTAGTTGGATTATCTGTTGCCTACATTTTTTTTTTTTTTTTTTTTTTTTTTTTGGGCGTAATTACCTTCCTTGGGATGGAGTTTTCCTTCCAATACTTTCTGTAGGGCTGGATTTGTAGATACGTATTGGGAAAACCTGTTTTTATCATTAATTATCTTGTTTTCTCCATCTATCGTGATTGAGAGTTTTGCTGGATATAGTAGCCTAGGTTGGCATCTGTGTTCTATTAATAATTATAAAACATCTATCCAGGACCTTCAGGTCTTGAGGGTTTCCATGGAGAAGTCAGGTGTAAGTTTGATAGGTCTGCCTTTATATTTTACCTGTCCTTTTTACTTCGCTGCTCTTAATATCCTTTCCTTATTCTGTATGCTATGTGTTTTGATTATAATATGCCAAGGAGTCTTTTTTCTTTGGTCCAGTCTATTTGGGGTTTGGTATGCTTCTTGTACTTTCATGGGCATGTCCTTCATCAGATGTGGAAAGTTTTCTTCAATTATTTTGTTGAATATGTTGTCGGCACCTTTCAGCTGGGCTTCCTCACCTTCTTCTTTGCCTATTATTCTTATGTTTGGCCTTTTCATGGTATCCCACATTTCCTGGAAGTTTTGTGTTAAGAATATGTTGGATTTATGATTTTCTTTGGTCAATGAATCTATTTCTTCTAGTTTATCTTCTGCACCTGAGATTCTCTCTTCCATCTCTTGAATTCTGTTGGTTATGCTTGTGTCTGTATTTGCCGATTTTTTGCACAGTTTTTCTCTTTCCGGCATTCCTTCAGTTTGTGTTCCCTTTATTTTCTGTATTTTAGTTTTCAAGTATTGAACTGTTTCCTTCACCTGCTTAATTGTTTTTGCTTGGCTTTCTGTACTTTCCTTAAGGAATTTGTTCATTTCTTCCACTTTTTTGTTTGTTTTTTTCCTCCATTTCTTTAAGGTATATTCTTGTATCTTCTTTGAGGGCCTCTATCATTTTTATGATGCTAATTTTTAAGTCGTTCTTTTCTGCTTCTTCTGCTTTGTTGTTGTGTTACGTCCTAGTTGGTGTAGATTCCCTAGATTCTGGTGTTGTCATGCTTGTCTTTCTGTTGTTAGATGTTTTCTTGTATTGCCTTCTTCCCATAGCTTCTTCCAGTAGGTGTTGGTGGGGTCTCCCCCTCCCTCTATGGTACTTCCCCGGTGGGCTTATTTGTGTCTGAGATTCAATATCTATAGCTCTGTGTGGTCTAAGCTCTCAAGGAGGTGTCTCCACAGACAGGGACCCAGTGATGGGGTCAAGGATGAGGATCCAGTAGAAGATGTCAACAGGAACTCACAGTGGTCCCAAAGAGATAGACAGATCTCTCGGAGGGGCCCAGGACTCTGGCAGAGGACTGGAGGTGGGGTCAGAGACCAAGCATTTGGAAATTATGGGTGATCCTGCGTGGATAGTCAGGTCTCCTTAGTTCACAGTTACACTGAGAAGTCTCTGAAGTAGGGTGGACTGTTGGTGCCACCCTGTGTGCCAGTGCTCAACCAGAGCAGTAGGACCGTGGGTAGGGTGAGGCACAGGGTAGGGGGGTCAAGCTCGCGGTGGAGATGGATGGGGGTGTATCAGAGCTCTTGATGGGGACATGAGACAGGAGCAGCAGGATCAGGGGCCAGCCCAGGGGTTTTTTTTGGGGGGAGAGGTTGTAGGGGACAGGCAGCCCCGATTGTACCCAAACTCACCTCTGGCCAATAGCTGGCAGAAGAGGACAAAGGCTGAGGTGAAACTTGGGAAGGTTTTGCTGGATAGTGGGATCTCACTGGAAACTGGAACTCTCCATCTGAGGCCTCTTTCTTTAGCAGAGGCCCGGATTTGCGGGGTCAAGGATCTTGCCTGCAGGAACTCAGAGTAGACCATCAGAGATAGGTGGATTTCTGGGAGGGGCCGAGGACTCCAGCAGAGGACTGGAGGTGGGGTCAGAGACCAAGAAGTTGGAAATTACCAGTGGTCCTGTGTGGATAGTCTGGTCTCCTTTTTTTCAGAGTTGCTCTGAGAAGTCTCCAAAGTAAGGTGGACGGTTTGCTCCTACCTTTGTCCCAGTGCTCAACCAGAGCAGCAGGACCGTGGGTAGGGTAGAGCACAGGGTGGTGGGCAGGCTCTCGGTAGGGATGGGTGGGGGTGTATCAGAGCTCCAAGGGTGCTCTTGATGGGGACATGGGACAGGAGCAGCAGGATCAGGGGCCAACCCAGGGAGTCCTTGGGGGGGGTAGAGGTTTTAGGGGACAGGCAGCCCTGATTGGACCCAAACTCACCTCTGGCCAATAGCTGGCAGAAGAGCACAAAGGCTGAGGTGAAACTTGGGAAGGTTTTGCCGGATAGTGGGATCTCACTGGAAACTGGAACTCTCCATCTGAGGCCTCTTTTTTTTTTTTTTTTTTTTTTTTTTTTTTTTATCAGAGGGCAGGATTTGGGGGGTCAAGGATCTTGCCCACAGGAACTCAGAGTAGACCCTCAGAGATAATAGGCGGATCTCTAGGAGGGGACCGGGACCCCAGCAGAGGACTGGAGGTGGGTTCAGAGACCAAGCAGGTGGAAATTATGGGTGGTCCTGCGTGGATAGTCAGGTCTCCTTTGTTCAGAGTTGCTCCGAGAAGTCTCTGAAGTAAGGTGGACTGTTTGCTCCTCCCTTTGTCCCAGTGCTCAACCAGAGTGGCAGGCCCGTAGGTAGGGTAGGGCACAGGGTGGGGGGCAGTCTCATAGTGGGGATGGGTTGGGGTGTTTCAGACCTCCAAGGGTGCACTAGATGGGGACAGGAGACAGGAGCAGCAGGATCAGGGGCCAACCCAGGGATTTCTCTTTCTTTTGATTTTTATAACACAGCTGTGCCTTACTTTTTCATTTGACAGTAATAATCTTGCACAGATTTGCCTTGAATCCACACCGAAGCTCTAGTAAACCTTTAGTTTGTAACTGCCCTGATTAGCTTCTTGAATAGCTGGGATTTATAGGTTCACTGTTCAAGTTCTGCATCTCAATATATTATTCTAGATTTTTAAATCTTTTAATCATTACATTCAATTTAATTACACATCAAAATCCCAAGTGCTATGAAATTTCATCTTTCAGCTTTCTATGAATGTTGAAAAATATTTCAAAAATTCATTTAAATGCACAAATTTATGATGTATTGAAATTTATGAAACAATAAAGTGACAAAAATTTTCCAAAGCATTTTCTTACCTGATGTTCTCTTTTAAGTCAGAACACATTAAGATACACATACACACACACACACACACACACATATATGTATATATATATATACAGTCATAAAAAGAACAATGCAATAAAGAAAATTACAATAGCCTCAAGGACTTGCTAAGACTATGCTTGACAATTTGGACTTTCAATTTTGTTGATGAAAAATGTCTCTTTGCCCCTGAAAATAATGTTGCCAAGAAAAAAATGTGAAGTTTAGAAACTTTGCTACTTTGCTTTACTTTGGATGTTTTGGTATTTATTCAAATTGAAGGAACTGACAAGCAGTTGCAATTAATTTCATTGTGTTGAGTGTGTGCTGACTGGTGTGGGTCATGGGAAATATTAGCAATTCTATTTAATTAGGGAGGCTGAAGGTTGGAGTGATTTATTTATTTATAAAATGAAGAGATATTGGGTACACAATAAAATTAATTTTGTTTTAACATTAAATAGAAACTTGAATACTGGTATTTATATATGTTAGAAGTTTCTTTTATTTCATAGATTGTAAATGACTACCAATATCTGTGGAATAACGGGGAAAGACTTGGAGATATGTCAATGTGGAAATACCATTGTCTTAGTAGCAAAGAGCAACAGGAAATCCTCAAAAATGGAACAGAGAACAAAGTTTTCAAAATTTTTTTAGAGGACTCAACTGCTTTCAGAGCACCAACTAGGAGGTGGTTAACTCCTATCCTGGACTGAGTTCAGTTTCCAGGGATGAAAAATTATATAAGTGTGTATTTGGCACTGGCCTCATCACTAAGCAGATTTGTAGGCTATCAAGACAGGGATCTTGGAGTATACAAATCATATAGTTTCCAAGAAAATCTAATCTCAGCATTTGACAGAAGTTAAAGCAGCAAATACTTTTTAGTTGTCCTAGGTGAATTAACCATAACAACTCGGGAGGAAAAGGGCCTACCTTGTATGGTATACTCTGATAACCTGGGGTAACTCTCTTGGGGACTATTCTTAGAGGACAGAACTACAGATTTTCTTTAACTAGAGGGAGAATCCTATGTACAAAAAAAAATCAGAGTTCTACACAGGAAACATTTGGCCTAAGCCCTAGTTTGCAGTGTTACTCATTAGCTCCAAAAATGAAGAATGGGTAGTGCCAAGAGGTGTAACTCACTTTAAGCAATTTACCAGTTCTAATGTTAGTATATTATAGGAATATAATTAATATTATTTCTTTAATATTTTATTTTAAATAAAATATAAATATAACATATAACTGCCCTCCTTTTTCTTTCTTTCCTCCAAATTATCAAATGTTTAATCCCTCCAAATTTTCCCATGCCTGTTTTAATCCGTCTGAAATTCATGGCATCTTTTGTTTTATGTTTTATTATACTTTCTCTCTCTCTCTCTCTCTCTCTCTCTCTCTCTCTCTCTCTCTCTCTCGCTCTCACACACACACACACACACACACACACACACACACACCAATATCTTTTTTGTGTGGGATATATGTACATGATTACAAGGATGATCACTTAGTATTACATAATCAGTTACAGACTCACCCTTGGGAGAGGTTTATTTATTTCCATTTTTAAGTAGTCATTAGTTGCCTGTACTTGTTTGCCTAGTAGATTATGTGAAGATTTCTATTATCCATGTTAGCATGTATTTTGTTGTGCTTATCTGTGTCCTGTTGAGTCAAACATATGTTTATGGTATAATTGGTAGCATCCATGTCATTTCTAGAAGAAAAAAAAATTACTGTAAACTTCCTCATCCTCTGACTTAACCTTTCTGCCCCTTCTTCCGTGATACCCTTAAAATAATATTTTTTCTCAAGTCTTGAGCAGTACTTTCTTCCAGTTCAGTGAACCATGTGACAATCGCAGATTCACAAATTATCAATGTATATTAATGAATTAATATATTTCCTTTGGAGGACTCTAAGAAAGACATATATGGACCTCCCAAGAATGAGAAAGAGACAAGGTTTCCTGAGTAAATTGGGAGTATGGAGGAATAGGCAGGAATGGAGGAGAAAAAGGAGAGAAAGGGAGGGTTGAGGAGTACATGAGAGATCAGGAAAGCTGAGTTGGGGGAAGGACAGAGTAGTAGAGCAAGGAAGGAGATACCTTGACAAAGGGAGCCCTTATGAGCTTAAAGAAAAACCTGGCACTAAAGAAATTCCAAGGAATCCAAAACATTACCCAAAACTAAGAATCAAAGCAATAGTGGAGAGGTTACCTTAAATGCCTTTCCCCTATAATGAGATTGATAACTGCATTAAATGCCATCCTAGAGCCTTCAGGACCTGATGGAAGCAGAAGCAAAATTCACAGCTAAGCACTAAGTACAACTCCTGGAATACAGTTGGAGAGAGAGAGGAGAGATGAGTCAAGGCCATGTTTTGAAAACCCATAGAACCAGCTGACCTTAGTAAGTTTGTGCTTGTGGACTCCAGACTGACAACTGGGGGACCTGTTTAAGATGGGACTAGGCTCCTTGATTTTTGGTGTCTGTTTGAAGCCACTGGAAGTAGAATCAGTATTTATCTTCAATATATGAGATGGATTTTTGGAGCCCATTCACTATGGAGGGATACTTTCTCAGACTAGACACAAAGGAGAGGGCCTTGGTCCTGCTGCAAATGATGTGACAGAATTTGATGATCCTCAATGGGAGGTTTCACCCTCCCTGGGGATTGAATGGAGAGTGGGATGGGAGGACAGGAGGGAGAGGGAACAGGGATTGGTATGTAAAATATGAGGAGCTAATGTGCCCCCAGACTGATAGCTGGGAACCCAGCATGGGACTGACTCAGATCCCCTGAACATGGGTCTCAGACAGAAGGTCTGAGAAGTCTAAGGGACCTCAGACAGTAGAAGCAGGATGTACTCCTTGTCCACAAAATGACTTTGCAGGCATATCCCCCATGGAGAGATACACACTTAACCTAGAGACAGGAGAGAAGTCCTAGTCCCTATGTCAAATGGCTTGACAGATCCAGATGACCCCTCCTGGATGACATCACCCTACATGTGGTATAGGGGGGATGGGACGGGAGGGTGGTTGGGATACATGTGAGGGGGGAGAGGGAAAAAGGGAGGGAGAGAGGAAGGAAGGGTGGGAGACGGAACTGGGATTGATATGTAAAAATAAAATTAAATACATTTATCTGGTGTCATGCTATTTAACTTTATTATAGATGGTTTATCTGTCTCAATTTTATTAATGCTGAGTTCATTGAATGAGTTATGTATCGGTTTTTTTTTTTTCATTCAAACTTTAGAGGGATTTGAGAAGTATTGATGCTAGATTCCATTTGAAAATCTTTTAGTTCTTTCTAATAAAAACATTATTTTTATGTTAGAAGGGCCAATATATATATTTTTAATAAATTTTCTATCCATTATCATTTTATCTAGAACTAGTTATTTGCTGATAAGATATAGGTGGATTCAGCTTCATGTGGTGGCATGAGCCTTTAATCCCAGCTCTCAGGAGGCAGAAGCAGGTAGATCTATGTGAGTTAAAGACCAGCCTGATCTACAAAATGAGTTTCAGGATAGCCAGGGCTGTTAAACATAGAAACACTGTCTTGAAAAGCCACAATAGAACAAAACCAAAAAGAAAAACATATATATAGGTACATTCTTTTTGAAAAAATAAAGTTAGAAATCTGCCTGTCTATGTCTTTTGACTGATGGAGCTTAATCTGCTTATATTTGGTATTCGTGCTGATAAGGAAGGACTTGTTTTACACCACGTTATTTGTTTGTGTTGAATCTTTTATACATATTAGTAGTTTTATTTTCCTTCTTGTAGAGACTATTTGTAATACATTTTCAGTACATTGTTTTTGTGGTGTATTTCATTTGATTTGTATAGTTACTACAGTGATTTTTCAAATTAATAAGTGGCATAGTGTTACTTCTATTAACACTGTACTGAGGATAATTGCATAAAATTATATATTTTGTTATGCTGCTCTATCATCATACATTATTGATAGAAACTATGCATACTTATATATTCTTCATCAATTTATATTGATTTATAGATTTGCATTTGTCATTTAAATTCCAAAGGAAAGAAAAAAATGTTTCTAATATGTATTTCAATAATATATTTAGAAATAGGAAGATAATGTATTAATCTTTGCCTGAAATTTTTATATTTAATGTGGCTTCATATTAATGTTCAATCCATTTTAATGTCTATGGCAGGTGTGATGTATTCTTTTTAATAGATTAATTTCATATGAGATAACAACTAACATTCTCTTAAGTAAAATAAACGTTTGCTAGAGTGAAAAATTGAGTGAAGTGATGTCATAACAGCAGTTTCATTTCTTATTTTAGAGTACAAGAAATAAAAAGAACAGAATTTTCATTATAAGAACAAACAAAAATTGGAATTCTTCATACAGTTTTATAATATTTAAATAACATTAATCACAATATATTTGCACATATGTTTTTAGCTGACAGATATAAATTAGCAAATATTTTGAAGTTTACATTCCTCTATCCAAAACATCTTTTAAAATTGGTGACAATAGGGAATGACTGTCAAATTTTGAAGGTTTTCAACAACTCTTATTTGGTCATTTATTCTTATTTATTTTTTATATATTAGGTTTTGGTTTAGCTTTTTCCTTTTCAGTCAAAACTCATTTACTTTTCTTTTATCTTTTTGTTTTTATTCAATTGATATAGGTCCTTTTCGCATATAATACATCCCAACCGTTTCCCATTTCTCCATTCCTTCCAGCTCACATCTTCACTCTCCTCAGCCCCAGATTCATTCACCTTCTCTTTCTCTTCAGAAAGGAGCAGAAATCTAAGAGACAATAACCAATGAGGACAAAAAGGACACAATAACACAAGGCAACTTCCTTCATATTGAGGCTGGTCAAGGGAACATGAAATGAGGAAAAATGTCTGAAGGGCAGGAAAATGATTCAAAGACATACCAAGTCTGTTTTGAGATTCACATAGACACTAAGCAGGCATAACATAAACACATACAAATGCAAGGCCAATGCTTGCCACTCTGGACTCTGTGAGCCTATGTGATTCCAGACTAATTGCTCTGATGAGCCATGTTCTCCTGTTGTCCTTCATCTCCTCTGTCTCCTACAATTCCCACCACTAACAGGGTTCCCAGAGATTCCAAATAAATTACCTAATAGAGATATCCCATTTAGCCTCTTTCAACACATATTGTCTGGCTGTTGATCTCTGCCCTCATTCCTATCTGCTGCTGGAGGATGCTTCTCATCAGTTGTTTTTTTTTTTTTTTTTTTTTTGTTTTGTTTTTTGTTTTTTTGGCCAGTCATGTTTGTTTCTACCCTAGGTGTCAGCCTATCCATTGTCTTGTTCCTGGCCATTCATGCAAAATCAGGAATACGGTCTCTCTAGTGGTATGGACCTTAAGTTAAACCAGATACTGATTGGATGTTCACAGAAGTTCTGCCCCTTCATTTCCCCATAACGTCTTGCAGGAAGAACAGGTAGTAGGTCAAAAGCATTGTGGCTGGGTTGATTTGAGGTTTTTCTTTTGCTATTCTGCAGTGTACCTTCCCTCACCAAAGAGAATAGAAAGTGTAGATGAAGGCTGCATGCAAGCACCAGCTCAACCTCTCCACATTCAATGAGTCCTGTGGATGTTATCTTCTATGTTGGGGCCTTGCTTTCAATTTGCACAGTGATGCTCTGCCATGCTATTATCTTGGATTGTTTGAGCATCTCCACAGATACACCCCCTCCCCCAGACAACAACAAGGCTAAGTGCAACCTGAAGCCACAAGTGAAATCCTTGGCTGGCTACAAGAAATGGCCAGTTCACATTCCATTTCTGTAATACTTAAAGATCTCACTAGAGTAACCCTCAAAAATTACTGCTAGTTTCAACTGCAGTAGATTTCACTTGGACCCTCAAATGCCACCCAATTCCTGCTGTTTCTTCCTGCATGCTCTTCTACAATACACACCTAATCCCTCCTGTTGTCATCCTCACCAGACCCCAGTCTACCACAAAAATCTATTCTATTTCCCATTCCCAGGGATATTCATGTCCCCCCCTAGAGTTACTGATAAATATATAAGGCTTTTATTTTATGACATTTCTGCAGTTTATGAATGTTGTATTTTTCATATTAAAGAAAAGGTGTTTATTTCTATACTTTTCTTCTGTCCTAAATAGCAGAGTTCTAGAAGTAGAATGATTTTTTATAGTTGTATGAAACAAATGACTGCACAGATATTTCTAAAGAAATTACTGTATCAGGCTCCATTCACTAAAATGCAGTAGCGTACAACTGTGCTTCTACATAGGCAAGTATATGTCACAGCAAGTAAAATGGTTATATGTGTCTTCTTAATCCCATTGGTATTTATTTCCTTAAAAGGCAAAAACAACAGATTTATTCATTCAATGAATGGTTGAGAATCTAGAGGGTTTCATAATTTTCATTTTCAAAATTGTAGCAATAGAGAACTAAGGCAACAGAAAATGTTAATTCAGGAAAAAAAATAGGTTGTATGCTTATTATCTAGAGAGTAAGACAATTCCATTCACACCAAACACAATTTCCCTCAATCATGAAAGATTGATTAAAAATAACAATAGAGAGACTCAGTGAAGCTTTTTTTTTCTTTTGATGCTTTAAAGCAGCTGTGATCAGTGCTAAGCAAAGCTGATTGCCTACATCCCCTAACTCAGATGTCATCCCACATTATAACCAAACTCATGCTGAAAATTAAGAGCTACCAATTGCTTTTGTTTTTAATTGAATCCTTCTGTAGCATAGAAAATGAAGGACCTCTTCTTGTTAACAACATGCCCCCAAAACATCATTGACAAGGTTTTATTCCTACATTTCCTTTCCAGAGATAAGAAGAAAATTAAAGATAGTTACTGCTTGTGGATAAACATAATAATGCTCACAAAACAGCCTGATGCTTCTATTTTGATTTCAGTCCCATTGCAATTATATAATATTCTTTCAAAAGACATGGCAACATTCTTTTCATAGTTTTTTCATACATCCATTTTTTATTTTGTTTTAATAAAAATATTTTTAAAAAGCTATAGATTACAATTCATAACATCTAAAATGGATGACAGTATTTGTATTCCAACAGTTTATATCCTGTGAATAAGAGAATTTAGAAGGAGTTTGAAAAACCGTGAAAGAAACATACTACTACTTAAGATAAAAATATCCTTGATCTTTGGAGAACCAGACAGATGAGTTGAACAGTATATAAGGCCCAATATGCTGTTTTTTAAGTACCTTATTCAGAATACCTATGGGCTTGAAACATGGATATTCATTTTTGAATTAAAAGTTTTCATTTGTGTCTCAAGGACTTTTTCAAAGATTCCATTAGTAGATCTTCATTTATCCATCATAAATGCAGATCTACTAATATACAATTTCATTCTCTGTTAATTTGATTTGCAACTATGAACCATTTCTCATGATGACAAATTGAGGTATATTGAAATATAATTATTCTAAATAGAAATACTGCCTGGTTTTTATAAATAATTGATTACTATAAAATTCATTTATAAATTCAAGTTTTGATATTTTCCCTCTTTTCCATTGAGAAAAAATAGAGTTAGATTCCTAAGGCTCTTTTAGAAGTAAATGTTTGTACCCTTTATCTAAATGAATACAAGTAAGATATTAAATTTTTTTATATTTGTTTGAGTTTGACTTAGGCGCATGATTTAAGAAAATGTGAGGAAATTTTCATATGCTAATGAGATTAATGTGCTTCCCTATCTATCAGATGGAATATTCTCTTAATCCAGTTGAACAATATATTTAAAATAGCCTGAAGTTCATTTCCTCATTTAAGGTTTGGAAGAACTGCTTAAATAGGCATGTGGTGAGTAGAAGTCCCATAATATATTGCTTTATGACTTATGTGATCTGTAATTTCCATTAATATATTTCACAAAATTGGGAGGCACAGAATTAGGTATATTTTTTTGTAATTATGTATTTTTGATGATTTATTTCCTGTATCACTGTACAGTAGCTTTTTAAATTCTGAACTGTTTTGATTTGAAGTCTCCTTTACTGAGTATAGGAATAGTCTTTGTTTCTTTGTTGTATGTTGAGCAATTGTTATAATTGTCTTTCAGTTTAATCCCATATTTTCCAACTCTATGTAGTTGGTTGTTTTGTTTTCTATGGGGTCTTCTAGAGATATGCCTTTAATAGAAATAATTTCCTTCGGATTTTTGGCAGGAAGAGGTTGTGATTGCTCCATTTATTAATGAGATCTACTCATTTTTCCCTGATGGTTTTTTTACTGTTAAGAGGCAGCAATATTGTGTGGTTTGTCTATCTGTTTTTGATCAAATGATGTTTATGTTTAAGCAGTAAAATGTAGAAGAAATGGGAGATTTAAAACAATGGGTAGAGTATGAAGGATAAAGAAGCTAAGTAGGTTAGATGTGTGAGCAATATTAACACAGTTAGTTTAAATATAATGATGTAGAAGAGGAGACCTTTGTAAGTCAATAAGAGACATTCATAAAATTAATTTGGAGAGATAAATGTTAAAATCTAGTATATTAATATTATTCAAAATTGCAAATACTTAAAAAAGAAGAGAAACAATTAGAATTCTAAAAACATAAGACAACAGTAAAGATACAACTATGCAAACACAATGCATATGTAAATATATATGAAATATATATATATATATATATATATATATGAGATGAAGAAAATGTACATACTTATTAACCTCAACAAGCTAGCAAAAAACAAGCTGAAAACAAAAAAGACAAGTAACTTTTTGAATTCTGAATCACTTTTCTATTTTTTTTTCAACAAATCTTTGGTTCATTTCCAGATTTCTGGAGCTGCTTATCTAAGAAGTCTACCATGGAGATGGGTGTTTGGTGTTAATTTCTAGATAAGAGGGTTGAGTTGATCTCAGTTTTGCCAGGTATCAGTGAGTGGGGACAAGAAGAAGTTGTGGAGGAAATGGAAATCATAGTTATAATACATTGCATGGAAAATATATTCAATAAAAATAAAATAGAAAAATATACTAAAATGTAAATTAATTTAAAACAGAAAATAGAAAGACAGGACAAAGTTAATTTAGTCTTCAAATTTTGAAGATCACCCCCCCCCAAAGATACTTCCTCAAGAAAGGCTCAACAGTCTAAGGTTTTTTACATTCTTCTGAAATGCAATTAGTTCCAGGTAGGTACTAATTGTTCTCAAATCACAATAAGAAATGTGGCTATGATTCATTGATATCATTTTTTAAATATCTTACTTTTGATGCCAATACCAGTCCCCTTAACCTCCTATCCTTCCAGTCCCCCTACCATCTTTGCACCCCTTCCCCATCAATACCTTAGAGAGTGTAAGTCCTACCATGGGGGATCATTAAAGACTGTTGCATTATTTGTGGCAGGATCAATGCTGTCCCCCACATATTTAGACTGAAACCTGTTTTATGTGGGGGAGGGTGCTAGATGCCTAAATCAAGTAATATATTTGCTTGTTCCACATCCTCTTTAATTTATCACTAACAGATTAACTCTGCTTTGAGTTTTTGTTTCCACTTCCTCCATTAATCTCTTTATTCCCATTCAATGATCTCCTCCTCACACTGTTGAGATTTCAGCTTTTGGAAAGGATGTTGCCAAATTCTTAGATATGTACTTTCTAGATAATTGAAAATGAAATGTCTTATTCAGATCCCCACAGTCATGTTGCTTTGGATATGAATTACAATTAAAATATGTTTTTAAAATTAGATGAACTAACAAAAATAACCAAAGTTCAAACACTAATAAATAAACTTTCATTTTAGATCTACACTTTAACAAGAATAAAATTAGAAATTTTCTTTTAGATTTATTGTTATCATTTGTAATAATTGCATCTAAGCTGTTAAAATCAGGTATATGAAATAAAAACTCTTCTTGTTTTCATTTTAAATTTGCTACTTATTTATTTTGTTCTGTTTAGTCAGGTTTCTAGATATAGCCTACATATATCCATGTAGAAGCATGGGAAGCAGGTGGACACATGAGAGTTACTTAATATATTGTTGGTTACTTACTTTCAGCTAGTTGATGACACAGGGATTAGATCAGCTAATGCTGATGTACTTCTCTAGTTATTCTCATCATTGTTGAAAAATCTAAAGCAGTTGTATCTCCCCAAAGATAATGTTGCTGCCAAGCAACTTCTTCATCTCACAAGTTCAAATGTACTCCTGCTAGGCAAAACACATATCTTAGAAATATGCAAGAATAGGAGACCCCCACCTGCCTGACCTTTGACCCTATCACCTGGCCCCTGCCTGAGGAGAGGCCTTGTAGAGATGTTGAACCATGCAGAACTACAGAGGTCGAACTCCTAACCCATATATGCCCACCTGGAGAATAGCTTAGAGAGAGCCAGACTCCACCTGCACCCACTGGAAAAAACAATGGGAAGAATGTAATGCAAGGAATCATCAACCAATAAAATTACAAGCATGGCAACACCAGAATCAAGGGACTCTACACAAATTAGACCTGAACACATCAAAGCAGATGAAGCAGAAGAGAATAACTTAAAAAAAATTTTTTTTGTAAAAATGATAGAGGCCCTCAAAGATGATATGAGGAAGTCCCTTAAATAAATAGAAGAAAAAATAAAGAAGAGATTGGAAGAAATGAACAAATCTCCTAAAGAAAGTAAGAAAAGCCAAGAAAAAGCAATTAAACAGGTGAAGGAAATAGTTCAAGACTTGAAAAATTAAATAGACACAATAAAGAAAACACAAAGTGAGGGAATGCTGGAAATAGAAAAAAACTGGGAAAATGATCAGGAGCTACATATACAACCATAATCAACTGAAACAAGAAATGAAAGAGAGACTCTCTGGTGCTGAAGATCAACTTGAGGAAATATATTCATTGACCAAAGAAAATCTTATATCCAACAAATACTTAACACAAAATATCCAGGAAATGTGGGACACCGTGAAAATCGAAACCTAAGAATAATAGGCATAGAAGAAGGCGAAGAAGATCCACATGGGACCTTCTTTAAAATATATCACAATATAGGAAACATAACAAACCTCAACAGATACAATAAATTGGAATAGTCCCCTTTATCTTATGAGACCACCATGCTTTAATGTTGGAATGCAACAACAATACATCCCAGAAACCCTACAAACTAAAAAATGCACTGGGACAAAAGAAAAAAAGAAAGACATTAAGACTTCCTAGAATTCAACAAGAATGAGGACAAAACAGACCCAAACTTATGGAACAAGCAGTGCTGCAAGAGAAATTCATTGCACAAACTATCCATATGAAGGAAAAGGAGGATAATCAACATTAGAGAATTTACAACACACCTGAAAGCCTTAGAACAAAAAGAGCCAAACTCACCCCATAGGCATAGATCCCAGGAAATAATCAATTTGAGGGCTGAAATCAATAAAGTAGAAACCAGGAAAACAATACAAAAATCAATGCAACAATGCCCTTCCCGGAGAGTGAGATCAACAACTAACTTATCCTTGGAGCCCTCAACTAATGTCTGATGGAAACAGGAGCAAACACCCATACAAAATCACTGAGTAGAATCCAGATGCAGATGGAGAGGAAAAGACCATGCAGCACAAGCACATAGACACAGCTTACCTGAACAAGCAGGAGCTAACGGGCCACCAGACTGATAGCTAGGAAGCCAGAAGGGGACTGACTCAATCCCCCCTGAATATGGGTCTCAGCCAGAAGGACTGATCAGTCTAAGGGACCTCAGACAGTGGAGCCAGGATGTATCCCTGGTGCACAAAAAGGACCTTGCGAACACATCCCCCATGAAGGGATAGCTGCCTTAACCTAGAGACAGGAGAGAAGCCCTGGTCCCTACTTCACATGACCTGACAGATCTACATGGCCCCAACTAGATGTCATTCCCCTACATATGGAATTGGGTGGGGGGATGGGAGGGGAGGGTGTTTAGAGTGCATGTGAGAGGGCAGATAGGGTAAAAGGGTGGAAAGGAGGGAAGGAGGGAGGGAGGAAGGAAGGGAGGGAGGGATAGAGGGACAGAGGGGTGGAGGGAGGGAGAAAAAGAGGGAGAGGGAACTGGGAACGACTTGTAAAATAATAAATTAAATAAAAAAATGCTTTGACTCCAAAATTTAAGTTCAAGGACAAGTTACTGGAGAAAAGGATTTCTATTTTTGTTTCCACAGAAAATGAAAAGCTGTGGATTTATTCCAGACTAATGTGGTTTGATTAAGCCAGACCACCTGAAACAGAGTACCAGGTGATCCTACATTCAAAACAGCTGGACAAAGCAGCCTTACAGACTACAGCCAGATTTTCTGCATCTTCTTCGAATCCCCTTGACAGCGCCCCTTACCAGCAGGAAGTAGTTTGGAAAGAACGACTCCAAAATTCCCAAATATTGTCTATAAATGTTTGATTTCATTTAAATGGACTTGGTTATATAAAAGGAAGAAAGAAAGAAAGAAAGAAAGAAAAAGAGTTTGTTTTTAAAGAAAATCAACAAGGTATACAAACATGTATCCAAACTAAGCATAAAGCAGAGAAAGAACATGCAAATTATCAAAATCAGAAATGAAAATGGGACATAATAAATGATACTGAGGATATTCAGACAATTATCAGGTCTTGCTTTGAAAACCTATACTCCACAAAATTTGAAAATTCAAAGGATTTGGATAGATTTATAGATAAGTATCACTTACCAAAATTAAATCAAGTACAGATAAGGAACTAAATGAGACCTATAACCCCTAATTAAGTTGAAGCAGTCACTAAATCCCCCCAACTAAAAAAGCCCAGTGTCTGAAGGCTTCAGCACAGAAATCTAACAGAAATTCAAAGGAAAGCTAATACCAATACTCCTCACATTTCTCCAAACAAAAGAAGCAGACAGTTAATTTCCAAACTCTTTTTATGAGACCACAATTACCTTGGTACCCAAGCCACAAATAGGCAAAACTAAGAAAGAAAACTACAGAACAATATCCCTCATGAACCTTGATGTAAAAATACTCAATAAAATACTGGCAAATAGAATCCAAGAACACATCAGAGAAATTTTCTAACATCCAACATGACTAATTAGGCTTCCTTCCTGGGTTGCAGGGTTACTTCAACATACGAAAATCTATCAAAGTTATCTACCATATAAACAATCTGAAAAAGAAAAGTGACATGATCATCTCACTAGATGCTGAAAAACATTTCACAAAATTCAACACCTTTTCATGATAAAGGACATGGAGAGATCAGTAATAACAGGAACATACATATACATAATAAAAGCTATATTCAGTAAACCAACAGCCAACGTCAAACTGAATGGAGAAAAACTTAAGGCGTTTTCTCTAAAATCAGAAAACAAGACAAGGCAGCCCTCTCACTCTATATCCCTTCAATATTATAATGATGTTCTAGCTAAAGCAATAAGATACGAATTAGAAATGAAGAAGTAAAACTGTCACTATTTCCAGATACTAGGATAATTTACATAAGCAACCCCCCCCAAAAAAAAAAAAACTCTACCAGGGAACTCCTAGAGATTATAAACAAGTTCAGAGAACTAGCAGGATACAAAATAAACTAAAAAAAAAATCAGTAGCCATATGATATAGATGACAAAGGGGCTGAGAAAGAAATCAGAGAAACATCACCATTTAGAATAGCCACATACAACATAAAGTATATTGGGGTAATGGTTACCAAGCAAGTGAAAGAACTATAAATCAAGAATGCTGTGTCTTTAAGGAAAGAAATTTAAAAAGATACAAAAATTGGAAAGTTCTTCCACGCTTTTGGAAAGGAAGGATAAACATAGTGAAAATGGCAATCATGCCAAAGTCAATCTCCAGATTCAGTGTGATTCCCCACTAATATTCCAGCAAAATTCTTCACTGAACTTGAAAGGATAATAATCACCTTTATATGGAAAAACAAAAGACCCAGGATAGCCAAAACAACCCTATACAATAAAGGAAATTTAGGAGGCATCACTATCCCTGACTTCAAATTTTTCTATAGAGCTATTGTCCTGAAAACAGCTTGATATTGGCACAAATTAGACAGGTAGACCAATGGAATCTAAACGAAAATCCTGATATTAAGCTACATACCTACAAACACCTGATTTTTGACAAGACATCTTAAAGTATACAATGGGTGGAGGAAAGCATTTTCAATAATTTGTGCTGACACAACTGGATCATGGTGTGTAGAAGACGACAATTAGACCGAAGTAAATCTCCATGCACAAAACTCAAGTCCAAATGGATCAAACACCTCAACATAAATCCAGCCACACTGAACCTCTTAGAAGAGAAAGTCAGAGGTACCCTTGAACAAATTGTTACAGGAGACTGCTTCCCGAACATAAACCCAGTAGCACAGACACTGAGATCAACAATTACAAAATGAGACCTCCAAAACACCAAATAACCCAATTAAAAATGGGGTACAGAACTGAATAGAAAACTCTCAATAGAGGAAATCAAAAAGGCTGGAAGACACTTAAGAAATTACTCAACATCCTTAGCTATCAGGGAAATGTAAATCAAAACAATTCTGAGATACCATCTAACTCTGGCCAGAATGGCTAAAATTAGGAATACCGATGACAATTGATTCTGAAGAGGATGTGAAGAAAGGAGAAGACTCCTCCACTTCTGGTGGGAGTACAAACATGTACAGCCATTTTTGAGATCTGTAAGGCAGTTCCTCCGGAAAACGGAATCAGTCTACCATGGGACCAGGCTATTACCCTCTTAGGCATATACCCAAATGATTCACATCCATGCAACAAAGAAATCCGTTAAACAATGTTCATAGCAGCATTATTTGTAATAGCAAGAATCTGGAATAATCTAGATGCCCCTCAACTGAATAATGGATAAATAAGACTTGACACATTTACACAATGGAATACAACTCTTCATGAAAAAAAGAAAGAAAAAACATTAACTTTTAACTTCTCAGGCAAATGAAGGAAACTTGAAGCAACCATCCTGAATGAGGTACCCCAGTTATAAGAAGAGGAACCTTGTATGTACTCACTTATATATGGTTTTTAGACATAGAACAAAGGACCACCATCCTACAATTCACAACACCAGAGAAACTGGGATTCAAGGCACAATCTAAGAGATTCATATAATGTTCCTCACAGTAGGGGAATGGAACAATATCTCCAGAGCATATTGGGAGTGGGAAGTGGCAGTGAGTGGAGAGGGAACTAGGAGAAAGAAAAGGGGAGGAGAGGAAAGCAGGGGAACTAGAAAGATTGAGTCAGGGGACAAATAGATTATGGGGAAGAGAGAGAGAGACTATAAAGAGTGAGCCATTATAGGTGTGAAGAGAACACTCACTCTGGAGAAATGTCCAGAGACCTACAAGATTTATCCCAAGTGACTTTTTGAGCAACAATGGAAAGGCTACCATAAATGCCCTTACATGATAATGAGATTGATGACTAACTTATCTTCCATTATAGAACCCTCATCTAGTAGCTGATGGAAACAGAAGCAGACACCCACTGCCAAGCACTGAGCCAAATTGGAATCCAGATGCAGAGAGGGAGGGCAAGATCAGGCTAGAGAAACTCATGAGACAGCTGACCTGAACAATGAGGAGTCAATGGTCCAGACTGTTAGCTGGGAATCCTGTATTGTAACCATACCTTCCCCATTTATGATTACTCCCTTGACCTAGAAGTATGAGGGAGGGCCTAGTCCCTACTCAAAATGTCTTTACAGATTTTGATGACCCCTTCTGCACAGCATCACCCTTTCTTTGGAGTGGTGGGAAATGGGATGAGTGGTTGGTCGGGTGGCATGGAAGGGTGGGAGAGAAGAAGGGAGGGAGTCAGAACTGGGATTGATATTTAAAACAAGAAAAATAAATAATTAAATTAAAAGTATTTCCTGTCACTACCCCCACCAAAAAAAAAAAAAAAAATAGAAATATGCAATGACTTAGGTTTTGGAGAGACCATTCATTGTTAACCACTAACTCAGGTAGGCATGCACACATAACATATACATAAACCAAAACAACACATTGGTACACACACACATATACATAAAGAAAAATAGTGCATGAATGTTTTCAAAACTGCCAAGATTTCTGTACTTATAAAATGTAGAGAAAATTAAATTTTGTCAGCATATTAGATTTAAAATGAATATCTGTGTAAAAGTTAGAATTAAGTATAAGTCCATTCATTAATATAAAGAAACTATTAGCAAACTCATTAATCTTCTCAGCATCAAATCTTGTGTCATTGCTAGAAGGTGCCACATGGTGAAGGAAATTAATCAATCACATTTTATTTCTCTTTTCCATAGATTTCAGTATATCTTTTGAATACTGATAGACATAATTTTCTATATAAAGACATACTATTAACAATAAAACAGTCATTTCTTCATTTTTTTTTCATGGCGACACCTATAAACTCTCAAATCTCTATGTCACAGATAATGGTATCCTTTCCTTCAGTGCTTGTAAATAGAAAACTGTTAGTTTTATCTGGAGTCATGCGTGTTATAGCATAATTTTAAAATTCTGTAATGTGTTGCTCATCTATTGGGTCATATAAAAGAAAACATGGGTTTTACCAAAGTAAGTCAACTACTTTATTATCACATAGATTTCCTTAGTTACATGCCATATACCTTAAAATTGCATTTTCTACTTACTTTTGGTGCAATGCACCATACCTTTCTTGATTTAAATAACATTATTCATGTTTATCCGTATCTTAAGAGTGAAAAAAAAATGACAGATGTTTATAGAGATGGAGAGGGCATGTTAGGCTCATGGGTAATATACTCAAATGACTAGCTAAGACATGTATGCAAAATAAATTGACTGTTCATCAATAGTTGTAAATTGAATGATTTTTTTTGAAATTGAGACTTAAAATTTCTGTCATCATTGAATTATTGTATTCACTTTATATTTTGCACCAGTAACTGTTTGCTTTAATTTAACATTGCAGATCTATATATCATAAAACAAATAGAAATATATCACTTACATTACATTCTATTTTTGAGAACTATGTACTTTCATCATAGTCATCAATCCTAGTTGCATCTAATCCATAGACTTAAGGAACAACATGACTGCTAACTGCCTGGATGATGGTTCTCTGAACTATATATTTTATCTACATTTAGGGAAAAACTTAAAGCTCATACTTGTAACACAAATAAACAACTCAGAGATTGATATTGTGGTCCAAGCTTTAAGCTGGCCTGGCAAAGCACCTGGCCACTAGCTTATTACTTCTAACTCAGGGTGAATTTTCTGGTCCTGTCTCAATGAGCTCTCACCAAACTTTAGACTGTAACCTTTCCTCAGAGTTCCTGGAGAATGAATGCCTCTCTGAGCCTTTGTTTTTGTTTTATAAACTTCCCTAATGTTGGGATTAAAGGTATGAGCTAAAACTCTCTTTTAGACTGATTCACTCTTGTGTATATCTGTGTGGCCTTGGACTCACAGAGATCTGTTTATCTCTTAATCTTAAATCCTAGGATTAAAGGTATGTGTCTGCCTTCTATGGCTTGTGGCTAACTTTGATTTATGAATTCCCAGGCAAGATTTACTAAATAATAAATAATGTATCACTATATATACTTATTACAAGTCCACTATATTCCTTCATGTGCAAACATTTTTCAGAAACTGATAATTCTGTCAAATATTGAGCTCCGTTTTGGGGAAGTATAAACTTATTTTCATTTCTTAGTTTTCTGTGCACACTCTGGGCAAAGACATTCACTACAGCTTGCAATTGTGACTCTAAGGAGACCAGTTATTTGCTAGAGTAAGACACAGATTCACAAAGTTTGATAAAGGGAATTTTGGATTGTCCTTTAGACTGTTTCACAAACTCTTACAACACTAAAATAACATCTGAAGAATTTTAGTTAAGAATAGCGGTTGCAAGAGAATGGTCAATGTTTATCTTTCTGAAACACTTAATGAAGTAAATTCTCAGTTTCCTAGTTTCAGCTTTTCAGATGTCATTATACATTATGGAAAGCAGGAAGAGATAGGTTGGGGGAGGATCCTTGAGTTGCTACAGTTGGTATGAAGTTTGAGAGGGCTACATGATGTAATTTTATTATAAATAAAAGTATATATCAAAAAACAAATATATTTCTAATAGTAGAAAACGATTATTTTTTATTTTAACTGGCATTTATTTATAACTGTAAAGTAGAATTATCTAGAATTATCTAGTAACAGTTTTATGCCTAGAGGCATTTTACTATGAAGTTAATTGTGGTGGTTTGAATGTTATTGATCCCTGTAAGTTCATAAGGAACTGCACTATTAGGAGGTAAAATATGGCTTTGGGGGTGCAGGTATGGACATATTGAAAAAAGTGTGTCACTGTGGGAGTAAGATTTGAAGTTTCACATACGTGGGCCAGGGCCAGGGCCAGGGCCAGGGCCAGGGATCTACCACCATTAGTAGAATTAACAGAACCACTGTACCCTGTGCTACCCAATACAATTTATCCCTTATAAGCATTTACATGTTCACAGTGACTGTACACAGCACTAGAAACCCTAAATAAGACACTAACATATTTTGTGCTTCCATGTCCCTATAATTTCTAAAATATGAAGCAGAACTGCAAAATACCATGGCTTAATTTTGCTTTTTCTTTTTAACATATAATGTTTTATTTAAATGCAGAAACATTGAATTTATTTACATTTTAATGAAATGATTTTTATCACTTATTTTATGTAAAACATAAAATATAAATCATTGAAGTGATCAATAGCATTGTGAGGTTTAATTACAATACATACATTCATATTATTATTCAACAATTATGATATCATATTTTAAAAATCTTTCATACCATGCAAACTAAAATGTCATGTATATAACACAGTAATTTTGCACTTCTAAATCCCATAAGTTCCTTGAGACAAATAAATGTTTTTGCCTATTTAACATAGTTTAAATAAGATACATTTAGTAGGTGACAATTCCCCTTGCAGAAATCATAAGTTATGAAATAAAAATCTTCATATCTGGCACAGAATATCTCCCAGTAAGTTGTTGGTCAGGGAACTTTTCTCCCAACAGTGGGTCCTAAAACAACAACTATTGCCATTCTTCTTGGTTGGCCATAATAAATAAGCATTTATTATGCTATCTCTTTTTTCTCTCATCTATTCATCCCCAGACTCAATCTTCCTGTTCCCAAATGTTCATCTCTCCCCACATTCTCTTTCTCCTAAATCCCTCTCTACTCACAGCCTGCCCCAATTCCAATATGCTCAGGAGATATTGTTCCTATCATTTTCTATTAGAAATCTTGTATGAAACTGTGTTTCAAATACATATATGAATGAGTGCATACCATGTTCCTCTTTTTGTGACTGGGTTACCTCATTCAGGATGGTTCCTTTAGGTTCCATCCATTTGCTTGTGAATTTCAACATTCCATTGTGTTTTTTGGTTTTTTTTTTTATTCTGTTTTGTTTGTTTCATCAATTATGAATTCCTCCAATGAGAATCCTCTATTCAGGTCTGTACCCAACTTTTTAGTAGGATTATTTGGTGTGTTGGTGACTAGTTTCTTGAGTTCTTTGTATATTTTGGAGTTCAGCCCTTTGTCATATGTGGGCTTGTTGAAGACCTTTTCATAGTCTGTGGGCTGCTGTTTGGTCTTGAAGAGAAAACTGACCCTAGAGATATTGCCCAGAGACATACAAGGATGAACTAACAATCTGAGCAACAGTGGAAAGGATACCTTAAATGTCCTTCAATGATAATGAGATTGATAACTAACATATGCCATGATAGAACCGCCAGCTGGTAGCTGATGGAAATAGAAGCACACTCCCACAGCTAAACACCGAGCCAAACTCCTGGAATCCAGTTGCAGAGAGGGAGGAGTGATAAGCAAATGGGTCAAGACAAGTCTACAGAAACCCAGAGACAGCTGACCTGAACAAAGGGGGAAGGGTCTCATGGACACCCAGACTGATAGCTGGGAAACTAGCATTGGACCGACTCAGAACCCCTGAAAGTGGGTCTCAGTTAGAAGGCCTGGGCAGTCTAAGGGACCTCGGACAGTGGAACCATGATGTATCCAGGGTACATGAAAAGACTTTGGCAGTGTATTCCCCCATAGAGGGATACTCCCTTAACCTAGAGACAGGAAGGAGAAACTAGTCCCTGGTCCAAATGATTTTACAGATTTTGATGATTCCTCCTGGAAGGCATCACCCTCCCTGCGAAGTGCAGGATATGGGAGGGTGTTGGGGGCCATGGGAGGGAGGTAGAGAGTTAACTGGGATTAATATGTGAAATTTTAAAAAAAATATGCACATATATGTAAAGCATCATTACTCTATTTTTATAGATACAACATGCTTTGTCATAGAATACAGAAAGTTCTAGAAGGAGGTGAGGTGGAATCTTCCCCCTGTTTGCTAGCATTTGTGGTGTCAGAAGGTGCTCTACAGGATGCTGGAGAAGAAAAGATCATATTCATCATGCTAGAGTACTTATCTCCCTTGTTAAAGTACTTGGCTACCAAGTAAAATATGCCTACTGACATAGGGAGGTTTTTCCATCAGGAGTAATTGCTCCCCAATAAATAATATTTTGACATATTATTAATTATAAATTCTTACCCAAAAGCTTAGCCTTGTTACTTACTGGCTCTTATATCTTAAATTAACCTATAATTCTTAACTAAGTTCTACCATGTGGCTAGGTACATTTTTCAGTATTGCAAGTTCATCTTGTTTCTTTCCCTGCCTCCTTTAGAAACTCCACCATTCTTCTTCCATCACTCATTTTCCCTGACCACAAGTCCTGCTCAGCTATCTAGCTGCCGGCTATTTCCTCCTTATGAAACCAATGAAAACAACACATATTTACAGTGTACAAAAATACTATTCCATAACATACTGATACAATGTGTAATGACTTTTTTCTGATTATTTGCTGCTAAGAAAATATGCTTATTAAATATGGTCAAAAGTCTCCAAAGGGAAATTCTACATCAAGGGAAGGCCCCATAAGGAAGCCTCTTTTTTTCCATCAAGTACTTTGAAATTTTCTATCACCCAACTTCCAACTGCGAATAAATGACCACATACCAAAGGCAAAAATAACTTCATCACAGTAGTTCTCTGTTACTACTAGCATCACTGAACTTTACACATAAAATAAGCAAATGTACTGGCATTTCAATAATTTTAAAGAGAAAAATGTATTTTTTAGGAATAAATAATTGGAGTTTGGGGTAAAAGTAAGTGGTAGAATGCTGGTCTAACATGTGTAAGATCCTGTATATGACTTTCAGCACTGCCATACATAAAAGACACATAGTCACTGAAACAGACATAGACAGACAGACACACAAACACACCTTGTTGGGTTCAAGCAGACAGCATAGCTTCATAATATCAGGTAATGAAAATTTGTCATCCAATGTGTTTCCAACTGAAGCTTTCAGTGGATTTAAAGCTGTACAGCATCTCATGAATATTTATGTGATTTTGCAAAGTAAGTCCAAGAAAATTGCCTTGCTTCTTTGTTCCATATGAGGTACATGATATTACTGAGAGAAGAAAGTTTGAATCACATGTATAAATTCTTAATCTCTTACACTGTTAAGGATCAAATCCAGAAATTATGCATTTTCGATAACTGTGCTACATACTCAGCCCAGAAATTAAGATAATTGATGTAATGATCTTGGACTTACTGGCCTCTGAATTGCTCATATTTGTTTCTTTACATATTGCTTATCTCAGGACTATTTCTTATTAATAGCTTGAACAGAATAGAGACATCTTACATATATTTTAATAGCTCAAAAACAAGAACAAAGCTTAATCATTTCACTGGGAAAATAAAATCATACACAGCGAGAGAGATACATGATTATAAACAATGTGTAGAATCACTTTCATTTTTCTTACAATCTCGTCATCTTCAAGATCACATTTATATCCAACAGCCTTACAAGTTCAATAACTGTCAGAAAGTAGCCAGTCTCTTTTGAAATCCACAGTCTCCATAAAACTCCAAAATATTAAAGTCACTTACCTGTGAACTCCTGTAAAATGTAAAATAAATTATTTCCCTACATTAAGAAGAAAGAACCAGAGCATATTTACAATATGAACACAAGAAAACTGAAATTCAACATTTCAAATAAGCCAGCATCCAATATCTTTAATTTACTTGTATCTTCTGTACTCCTTCAAAGGGCTTGGGTCACTTGTTTGACTCTATCCTTTGCAGAATACACAAGTTGTCTTCCAGACTTCATTCTACCACTGCTGCTGTTCTTGGTCACAATATGGTAATGGCACCTCAAAAATACTGGATTCATCTGCTGCTCGTTTGCTGAATTTTCACTCATAGCCTTGTTAGGAGTAGGATTTTCCTCCAGCCTTGTCCCATAGCTGCACCAATCCCACATAACACACAAAGATGTTGTAATGATATAATTATGTTGGCCTGTTACTAGCATTTCTTATTGGCTGGCTCTTTATTAATGATTAACCCATTTCTATTAATCTATGTATTTCCACATGGTCTCACCTTACTGGTAAGTGTGCCCAGACCTCTGTTGTCTCCAATCTCTATATGCTGACTCCTCCCTACTATTTCCTCTCTCCTCATAGTCTCCCAGTCACACATATCCATTTTTTTCTATTGGCCAAATGTGTTGTATTCATTAACCAATAAGAGAAAAATATTTACAGAATGACATCTATCATCTCCTCTTTTCTGTGTAAAATAAAAGAAAGGTTTTAAACTTAACATAGCAAAATATATAACAAACCAGTTATCAAATAAGAACCATAGTTAACAATATTTACTTCGTTAACATTTAGTAAGACTTAAAGAAAATATTCTATCATTTATCCTATCTTTGTGAGTCTAAAATCCTATATGTAACTTATCTTTAATCCTAACTAAGGATAACTATAACCATAACTATCTGTCTTCAACTCTTTCAAAGACCACAGAATGATAAAATATAAATTCTAGAAATGACAGAGACAACTCACTATCTGATTAGTACCTGAAGTTCTTCTGTAATGTATCATGTTCACCCCGGAGGCCATTGTATGTCTGGCAGACCCCTCAGCAAAGCAGGAAACTTTAAACTGTCTTCTTGTATTGGCAGTTTGTCAGTCATTTTTTTTCTGTGTCCTGCAGACTGTCTGGCAGACTCTTCCATGAAGCAGGAACTCTGTAGCAATGTCCATCTTGAATCAACAATCACTTTTCTGTGTGTCCTGCATGTCTAGTTTATACAGCATAAAGTTAAACAGTGTAGATAAGAGCAGTGTCCTGCCCAAATGGCTATTCTTGCCATATTGAAAGCAAACTCCATAACATGTTTCTTTAATGTCCATCTTCCTTTCTGATGCAGGTGGTATTGTCAGGAACAGTTATTTGTCTCCCTGTCAAGAAATACCCTATACCATTTTAATTGCCATATTCTGTATGTCTTTGAAAGGTTTGAAGAATGCCTATTTATCTCAAATACATGTCTGTATATCTAGAAATCTAACTAACTTAACTCTAAGTTTTCACTATCATAGGTAACTATCTACAATCTGTGCTAAATTATACATTACATTTCTAACTGAGCTATATAAACACAATACCTAAACAAGAGGAGAAATATACATATCACAAAATTGACCTTAAGTTTGTATCAATGTAAGAAAATCTATACAAAACAAAGTCTTTATATCTATACCATAATCCCCTTTTTACCTTTAAAGAGATTGTCTGTGGTCATTAACCATTTATAACGTAGCCCATTTAAACGAAAACAAACATATATAAACAATATTTGGGAATTTGGGCATTGTTCTTTCCAAATTGCTTCCCACTGGTAGAGGGTGCTGTCAAGGGGATCCTAAGGAGACACAGAAATCTTGGCTGTAGTCTGTAAGGCTGCCTTGTCCTAACTGTTTTGAAAGTTGGATCACCTGGGATGCTGTTTCAGGGGGTCTAGCTTGATCAAACCATGTTAGTCTGGAAGGAATGCACAGCTTTTCAATTTCTGTGGAAACAAATACAGAAATCCTTTTCTCCAGTAACCTGTCCTTGAACTTAGATTTCAAAGTCAAAAGATTTTTAAAATACATAATATGAATTAATCCAGCAGCATTACTTTTAACACTTGTCATTTCATTTCCTTATTTCAATTAATTGAGGCATTATGAAATGGTTTTATGTGCTGCTAATTTTTAAAGGGTGAGGCCTGCAAGTAATTGAATGTATGAGGATAAATGTTAAGAATATAGTTAGAAATTACACTCCTTTTGTAAAATGATATATAGGAGCCTGTTAATATCACTTTCCTAAATAAGGACTAATTGGACTCAATGTCCATTCTATATTAAGGAATTTATGCTTAATACTGTAAACCAAGCATGTGTCTAGAGATGCCCTAATATTGCATCATTTATGATATCTTGCAGTGATTTATATGTATGTGTGTGTATGTATGTGTGTGTGTGTATTTGTGTTTATATACAATAATTATTTAACAAGAAGAGTTCGTAAATTTGAGAGGAAAATGAAGAGATATCAGAGGATGTAAAAATAATACACAAAGATCCTTGTATAAAATTCTCAGAAATTTAAAAATTACTAAAATTAATAAAAGCAAAGTAATTGATTCAGTTGTCATTTTTATTTCAGTAAAATTGATACTATATATTTAATTGCTTTAATAATTTAAGTACAATATTTGTTTTTATAACTATATGCTATAATCTATTTAACATTTTACTCTAGACAAAAACACAGATATTGTACTATGCTAAAACTGTTCATTTTAAACCTGTAAAGTACACAGATATGAGCTGAGATTGATTCAAAAATAAAAGCAATTAAAATAATTAAGAAGCCCACACCTTGGTCAATGCATCATTCTAAAATAAATAAATAATTGATTCAAATCATTACATTTATTTTATTATACATTATCTTATTTTACATATCAATCTCAGTTCCCTCTCGCCCCATCCTCCTCTGACCCCCCACCAAACCCCCATCCCACCCCCACATCCACTCCTCAATGAGTATGAGGCCTTACATGATAGTTCATCAAAATCTCTCAAGTTATTTGGCGTAGGGCCTACGTCCCCATATATCTAGACTGAAAGATTAATCCTCCATAGGAAAGAGGCTCCCAAAGTCCATTCATGTACCAGGGATACATCTTACTTCACAGCAGATACCCTATAGAATACCCAATCCTCCTTGCTGGAACCCATGTTCATGGTATCAGGTTTTGTCCTATGTTGGTTTCCCACCTGTCAAACTGGTGTCCATGAGTTCCTGCTTGCTCAAGACAGTTGTTTCTGTGGATTTTCCCAGCAGGTTCTTGACCCCTTTGTTCTTCACTCCTCCCTATATAAAACTGGCACCCAGGAATTTGGCTTAGTGCTTAGCTGTAAACCTCTCCTTCTGTTTTCATCTGCTACTAGATGAAAGCTCTAAGATGATATTTCAGGTACTCATCATTATCATTATAGGGGAAGGACATTTAATATAGCCTTTCCACTCTGGATTGGACTACTAGTTGGAGTCATACCTGTGTACAATCCATAGTGTCATAATTCTCTTAAAACCTATAAAGTCTCTGCCACCATTGGGGAACTTCCTGGAGCTGTTCTGAGCACATTAGAACTACCTATCCATGGGGGACAACCCAGAATACCTCCTTCCTGAACTCTGACCCCTACTGCCAGTCCTCTGCTGGAATAACATTCACCTCCCATCACTTCTGGCCATCCTAAGTCAATGCCGACTGGATGCTTGACCCCCATCACTGGGCCTCTGCTAAAGAGGCCTCAGCTTAAATGTTCCAATCCCCAGCAAGATCCACCTATTTGAGCAGGAACATCCTGAGTAACAGCCTGTAGTATCTTTGAACCCAATTGACAGGCTTCTCCTAGAGGAATATCCTGTGCCCCAGACTGCAGGATCTTTGACACCCATAGCAGGGACTCTGCTGGAGCCTGATCTTTGACCTCCATCACCTGGCCTCTGCCTGTGCAAAAACCTCCTAGAGAGCTTGAACCAAACAGATCCACACACATTGAACTTCTGACCCACCTAAGGCCACCAGGGGATTACCAGAAAGAGAGAGAGAATGAGAGAGAGAGAGAGAGCAAGAAAGAGAGAGCGAGAGCGATGGGATGATAGCAAGACAAGCATAGCACCACCAGTATCGAGGGACTATATATCAACTACACTGAACACCCCAAAGCAGATGAAGCAAAAGAGAACGACTTGAAAAATATCATCATAAAAATTGATAGAGGAGCTCAAGGATGATGTGAAAAAAAAATCCCTTAAAGAAATGAAAGATAAAACAAACAAAAAATTAGATGAAATGAAAAAATTTCTTAAAGAAAGTACAGAAAGTGAGAAAAAACAATTAAACAGGTGAAGGAAACAGTTCAAGACTTGAAAAGTGAAATAGAGAAAATAAAGAAAACACAAACTGAAGGAAAGCTGGAAATAGAAAAAGTGGTCAAACAATGGGGAACTACAGACACAAGCATAACCAACAGAATACTGTAAGGAGTAAGGTTTTTCCTCCTGCCTCTGTTCTTGTCCCGCCGCCACACCAGCCCCAAATAACACACTAAGACTCTATATTTTATATAATGTTGTTGTCCAGGTACTAGTTTCTTATTGGCTAGCTCTGTCTTAAGTACTAACCCATTTCTGTTAATTTCTGTGGTCTCATCTTACTGGAGAACCAGCTGGCGTCCTGCTCTCTCCAGAATCTCCAACTTTACTCCTCCTTACTACTTCCTTTTTCCTCCTTGTCTCATAGTCCCACCCATCTGGCTTTCCTATTGACCAAAAGTGCTTAATTCATTAACCAGTATGAGAAACATATTCACACAATGGCATGCTCCCATCAGAATATAATAGATGGAAGAGAGAATCTAAGGCGCAGAACATAAAATAGAGGAATATATGCATCAAACAAAGAAAATCATAAATCCAAAAAATCCTTAACACAAAACATCCAGGAAATGTGCAACACCATGAAAAGGCCAAACCTAAGAATAATAGGCATATAGGAAGGTGAAGAAGCTCAGCTCAAAGGTGCAGAAAACATATTTAACAAAATAATTGAAGAAAACTTTCCCAATCTGAAGAAAGATATGCCCATGAAAGTACAAGAAGCATACCAAACAACAAATAGGCTGGACCAAAGAAACAAGACCCCTTGACACATAATAATCAAAACAGCTAACATACAGTATAAAGAAAGGATATTAAGAGCAACAAAGAAAAAATGCCAGGTAACATATAAAGGCAGACCTATCAAAATTACACCTGATTTCTTCGTGTAAACTCTCAAGGCCAGAAGTCGTGGATTGATAGTCTACAAGTACTGAGAGTCCAGGATGCCAGTGAAAGCTACTATAACCAGCAAAACTCTCAATCACTAAACACAGAGAAAATATTTAATGACAAAGCCTTATTTTCTATATATATATAGAATGTTCTGGAAGGAAAGCTCTAACCCAAGGAAGTTAACTATGTTCACAAAGACATAGGCAGTAGATAATCTCACATCACCAGAAACCAAGGGTAAAGCAGGGCAAATATATTCCCAATATCACCACCAAAAACATCTAAAAGAAACAAGCATTAACCTCCAATGGTCCTTACTTTCCTTCAACATTAATGGTCTTAAATCATCTATAAAAAGTCACAGGCTAACTGAATGGATAGGAAGAGAGAATCCAACCTTCTGAAGCATACAAGAAATAAATCTAAGCTTCAAAGATAGACATTACCTCAAGGAAAATGTTTAGGAAAAGATCTTCTACTCAAATGTACCAGGGCCAGATGGCTTCAGTGCAGAATTCTACTAGAAATTCAAGAAGACCTAATACCAATAATCCTCATTTTTTTATTTTTTTCCACACAATAGAAACTGAAGTTTCATCACCAAACTTATTCTTTTTTTAAATGAGGCCACAATTACCATGGTAACCAAGCCACACAAAGACACAACTAAGAAAGAAAACTACAGACCAATAATTCAGGAACATCAATGCAAAAACACTAAATAAAATACTTGCAAAAAAAAATCCAAGAATACATCAGAGAAACCAACCACCATGACCATGTAGGCTTCATCCCTGGATTGCAGGGATGATTTTGCATAAAAATGCCTATCAACATGATCCACCATATAAACAAACTGAAAAAGAAAAACTACAGGATCATCTCCCTAGATGCAGAAAAAGCCTTTGACAAAATTCAAGACCCATTCATGATAAAGGTCTTGAAGAGTTCAGGGATAACAGGTACATCTAAAGTCAATAAGAGCAATATACAGTAAACCAACAGGAAAAAATCAAACTGAATTGAGAGACACTTAAGTAAATTCATCTAAAATCATGAATAAGAGAAGGCTGTCCTCTAACTGCATATCTCCTCAATATTGTACTTGAAGTTCTAGCTAAAGCAATAAGACCATAAAAGAAGATCAAGGGGATACAAATTGGAAAGGAAGAAGTGAAACTTTCTCTATTTGCAGATGATATGATAGTTTACATAAGCAATCCAAAAACCTCTACCAGGGAACTCCTATAGCTGATAAACACCTCAGCAAACTAGCAGGATACAAGATAAACTCAAAAAAAAATCAGAATCCCTAATTTATTCAGATGACAAAGAGGCTGAGAAAGAAATTAGAGAAATATCACCATTTACAATAGCCACAAATGACATAATATATCTTGGGGTAACACTTACCAAACAAGTGAAAGAACTATATAATAAGAACTTTGTGGTTCTAAAGAAAGAAATCAAAGAAAATACCAGAAAATGGAAAGATCTCCCATGCTCTTGGATAGGTAAGTTAAACAGTAAAAATGGCAATCTTGCCAAAAGCAATCCCCAGATTCAATGCAATCCCCCTTAAAATCCCAGCACAATTTTTCCCTGAACTAGAAAGTATAATAATCATCTTTTTATGGAAAAACAAATGATCCAGGATTACCAAAACAACCCTGTACAATAAAAGAACTTCAGGAGGCATAACCATCCCCAACTTTAAGCTATATTTTAGAGCTATAATTCTGAAAACAGTCTGGTACTGGCAGAAAAATTGACATGTAGACCAATGGATTTGAACCAAAAATGCTGTGTGGATTGGAAAATTAAAATAAGGATATACAAGCATAAAATGACTGATTTCTTAATAAGTATAATAGGGGAATACAAGAAACATAGCTAAATAATAAAATTCATTTGTAAATAAAATATATTCAGTGGTGAACCTGCATGGTACAAAAATTATCTACTGTTCACGAGTCCCTAAGTTTAATCAACAGCACATGAATTATTAAAGAGCAATACATGAAATCACAAATATTCATATATAATTAGAAATAAAAATCATAAGATAATATAAAAAACTAAAAGCAGCATCAGAAAGCTTTCAAAATAAATAAGAATGTCTCAGATACACAATGAAATTTTGCAGATATGGATAAGGTGTACTAGATATTGCTCAATTAGATAGACCCACATCGTGGAATGCAGGGATAGCAAAGATTGTACTTAACAAGTTTATTAACAAAGAAATAAAAAGAGGACATGTTATTGCGAAGGGGGATTTGAAAGTGGAATTATATCTGGGAAGAGTTAGGGGAGGAGGAAAAAATGTATGTGTTCAAAACACATTGTATTAATTTTCTACATAAAATGGAAGCTGTCGTATGAAATTCAAAAACAGGAAAATGTAAATGATTAGGGATATATATATATATATATATATATATACATGGGTGTGGGTGTGTGCATGGGCATGGGTAGTTCATATGCACAAATTAAATATCTAACATTGAAATATGAACCAACTAGTACTTTAATGTATTAAGGTCTGGAATATAAAACAATACAACTATAGAGTGAGTTTGCATTAGTTAGTAAAACAAATTAAACCCAGAAAATCAATGCACAATTGTTCTTTAAAGGTAACTAAATTTGTCTAAAAATGTTGATATATGAAACTACTTGTTTTAAAATAACACACAATTTCACCATTATGGCAAAAATATTGCATTCATTAATTTAAAATCCACTTGTAAAATTAATATATATACATAAATAAAATAAAATAAAAATATTTACGTAAAATGGACTTTCTTGAAATTTAATTTCATTTAGTAAAACATCATTTAAAAACTTGTAGGTTTCCTCAAATTTCAGTCCTATCTCATTCTCTATTGATTTCTTTTCTTGTGATAACCAAAACTAAACCTGATGTAAATATTTTTAATGATGAAAGTGATAATTCTGGCTCACAGTTCAAGGGTATATGCTATCATGACAGTGAGTCTTGGTGTTAGGTGCTTGAAGAGGATGAACACATAATGCATCCAAAACTATAAGTAGAGAGTCATGTTTGCTATTATATTATTTATCGGCTTCCCAAGCCAATGTTGGATTTAAAGGGATTCTAAAAATCTGCAGTGTTATATGGCATGCCTTCATAATTTGTGAAGCAGATGTTAAAGTTGTGGTAGTTTTATAATATAAATATCCCTAAAGACTGGGTAGACTGAGTCAATATTGGCTTAGAGCCTACTACACAATTATAATGGAGTATGTGGTTCAGAGAAGAGGCTAAGACTATTAAACAATGGTGTGAAGCTAGAGGGATGGAAATCATCCAAGAGCAAATTCTTGGAGAAGGAGATTATTTTACTATAGAAAGGAAGTATCTATATAATGACCAAACAGTGGCTTTATGCTGCACAGCTGTTTTTGAATACCTCAGCCAGAATTGGACAGTAGTAAAGAATATTGAATTATTTACTAAAATTATAAAGGACACAAAGGAAGATTTCACAGACTTCTTACGAAGACTGGCATCAATAGTAAGTAGAATGATAATAGATTCAGAAGCTAGACAAGAAATTATTGTATATTTGGCTTCTGAAAATGCAAATTCTCAATGCAAAGGATTGTTACATCTTTAAAGGAAAGGTCAATACCTTTGAAGAAATGGGTCTAAGGTACAATCAATATGAAATTTCAAGACCATGATGATATATGTTGATTTCAAGAGGTATGAAGAAAAGTGAAAATATCAAGTGTTTTAATTGAAGCAAACAAGGTCACCTTAAAAGGGATTGTGTACAGTTTGTTCCTGTTAACAACGCTTTATAAAAACATAATCCAAACAGAATGTATAACTCTTCTGGATTATGCAGAAGGTATGGCAAAGGCAGTCATTTGACTAATGAATATAGGTTCACAAGAGACATTCTGGGCAATAATTTCCCTTTGGGAAATTCCTTGAGGGGCCTATAGCAGGCCCCCCAAGCTGAATTCATCTCAACCATTCCCTATCACCATGGTCACTTTTTCCAAGAGCAATTAAAGTACCTAATTCCTGTTGGAAGAAACCATACTGCTCTAGATGATACCAAAGCTATAGAAGATGAAACTAAATTCAGGAGAAACCATGAATGAAAATTGATAAGGTTTAGATTAAGAAACTCTCAAAATTTAGTATTGGGGAAGGGTTTTGTTTTGTTTTTTCAGGAAATAAAAAAAAACCTTCTTGTGGGATTTAAGCCCTTTAAATAATCATTCAAAGAATAAGGGAGAACCACCAGGAAAAAATATATCACGAAAGGGTATAATTTTGTCTAATGTGAATTCAGAAATCTCTAAACAGATGACGGGGCCCAACAACAAATATTCCACCAGGACTATGATAACACCATTAAGCTGAAGAACACCAACTATAGATTGACCTTGACTTCAAAATGTTGAGAACAATTTCCAGGTGGCTAGTTGAGAGGATGCAGCCTCACATACAACTCTGACGAGTACTTGAGACAAGTAAATGATGCGGGTACCTCTCCTAGGACTTGGCAATAAACTGAAGTTTTTCTTTTTAGGATACCCTAAAGATGCCATCACCCACAGACAGCAGGAAATAACATTAGGAACATTATACCTACATTCCTAAGAGGTGGAGTGGGTAGTTTTTTTTGTCATTCATTGGGTTATGGATGTTTGTCATTGTTTGGGGGGATCAGATGCAAGTTGTTACTGGTTGTAGTAAGGAAGGAAGTTGAACAAAGTGAATTGGATTCAGAGTTATTATAAAAGAAAAAATGTGAGAAACAGAGATGATAGGATAAAAACCAAAATGATTGAATCTACCCTGAAAAGAAATTGGGAGGTTATAGATATAATAAGATAAAAGGTAGATTATTGAGCTCATTTTTAAAAAGCATCTACTAGTTTTAATATTGTGCATTGCATTGTAGATTTGTATATTGTATACAAATTTTATATATTGATACAAATATGGGATTAACATTTAAAATATACTGTACATATGTTTCTTGGCTTGTTCAAGGTATTTTACTTCTTTTAACAATGTAAAACGAATATGTAGTCCTTCAATTTTATTATTACCAACTATATATGATAATAAAGAAATGCAGTTTAGTAATTAGTCTCCTATTACAATTGAATGTTTAGTCACATTAGATATGTTTTCAAGGTCAAACAGATGTATTTTAGAATGAGAGGTAATCTTCAAACACTTTGCAGATGTACAGAATATGCATTAAAGAAGATGTAATAACATGGGATCCTATTTTTTTTATAATAATGAGACCCATCAGCTTTTTAGAGCACCAATCTATTCCAGAGAAGACAATCGCTTTGAAGAAATGCCACATGGAGTACACTTTCTTTATGGCAATAATATGCTATTGAGCAAGAAAGCACCACTGCCTTACCTGTTAAGAGTATGTTGTACGAATTTGACAAGCAGGATAAAAACAAGAATGAATTTAAAACAGTTCCAAGACAATACTGGATAGTACTTCAAAAAAACATGATTCATAATAAGTTTTCATAATATTCTAGGCCTATAGGCCAAAGATGTATGCCCATCAGTTCAGAGGAATCTTGGGTGTCTGTCCAGGCAGCCAGCCAGTTTTCTTATTTCCCACATTTTATGTAAGTTCTTTGTTTGTTCTTCCTGTTAAACTTGGGTGTCTGAGGGACCTGAAGACAGCATGGTTATTGTTATTGTTTTCTTATTTATCAGACTCAGTAAAGAGGTATAAATTATAAAAGGTTGAGAGATATTGAAAGATAATTTGATAATGTAAATTAGAATAAAATATGAAGGAGTTACAAAACTTTGGGTTCATCAAGATGTGATATATAATGGTTTCTTTTCTATGAGTTTGACAAATGCAAATGGACTGGTCATTGTTGATTACTTTTTATCTGTGTATAATTTATATAGTTATTGTGTTTATTGTACATAATTTTTCTTATATTATAGACTTCTTTTTTGCATTAGAAAAATAGAGGAATTATGGTGATATACAGTTTATGATCTAATAAACCTTACCTGAAGACCAGAATGCTAAGGTAGTCACATCCATAGATGGCAGACAGTGGCAGCACATAGCTTTAATCCCAGGACTCAGGAGACAGAGACAAATGGATCTCTGAGAGTTCAAGGCCACCAAGAACTACATGTTCATATTGAACGACAAATAAAACACTGTTGGGCCAAAGGCCAATGAGGCAGGAAGATTGGTGGGACTAAGAGAGGAGGAGAGTTCTAGGAAAGGTAAGCAAGAGAGCCCACAATGTAGCAGGCAAAGTAGTTGCAGGTCTTGCATTCTCCAGTAAACCAAGACGGTGTGAAAATCCATAGATTAGTAGTTATTAGTTAATAATTAAGACACAGCTAGCAAATGAGAATCCCAAGACATTGGCCAACAGCTTCATAATTAATATAGCATCTGTGTGTTCATTTGGGACTCCAGGTCCTTGGGGCCTGCAGGGCCAGAAAGCCCACATTTCAAAATAGTGTCAACAATGTGAGGCATGAATTTCTATGTAGAACTTAACAAGAGCATACGAAGAGATTCTAAAACCAAAAGAACTAAGTCTATCACAGCTTGTTGGTAGCAGCATTTTCTCAGGTGGGCTCTGCTTTGCTAGAGACAAGCACAGAATCATATGGTTCCTTTAAGCAAGGTTTCATGATGCTGCATAAGTGGCAAAAGACAGAAGGAATTTTTTAAGAAGCCCCACTGACAAACAAAAATACTGTGTAAATGAAGCTGCTGGCAATAATGACCAGCACACTGCATGGCAGATTTAGCTTTTACTTAAAAATTTTAAGAGTGGAAGCAGTGACCACAGCTCCCAGTGCGTGAGGTAAACTTATGACTGCCATGTTGGAAAGCCAGCAGGTAAAACATCCTCTTTAATCCTAGCAATGGTGTTTAGCAGATAAAAGGCTCATGGCCAGAAAAAGATTAACATATTCAGTAAAGACAGATTCAGATGAAGTAAAACCTCTAAAAAGTTTGCAGTTTGTTTAAAAATATAAGTAGGCTTGGGTGAGAAAAATTAATAGGATAAAATGAATTAAAAGAAAAAAATAGAGTATCTGATGATGGTAGTGTATGCCTTTAATCCCAACACAAAGGAGGCAGAGGCAAGCACATCCCTGTGATTCAAGGTGAGCCTAGTGTACAGAGTGAATTCCAGGACAAGCAAAAGCACACAGAGAAACCCTGTCTCAGAAAAATGAAAAAATAAAATAAATACATAAATTAAAGGAAAGGAAACGGTGTAAAAAGTCAGAAATGTTATGCTATTATATTGTCCTTAAATAAGTTTTTTGTTGCTAAAGAAAGAGAAAAAGCTGATAATAGACATTAGATTATAAATGCTGCTGGATTAATTCAATTTATATATTTTAAAAATGCTTTGACATCAAAATTTAAGTCTAAGGACAGGTTTTACTTTGTTTAAAAAGGTTTTGTTCTTTTTTCCACAAAAGATGAAAACTTGGATTCCTTCCAGACTAACATGTTTTGATGAAGCAAGACCCCCTGAATCAGTGTCCCAGGTGATTCAACATCTAAGACACCTGGGATGTTGTAGCCATGCAGACTACTACAAACAGAATTTGGCCAAGCTTCTGGCTTTTCTCAAGATCCCTATAGTATAAACAGTGCCCCCAACCAGCAGGAATCAGTTTGTAGTGAACAATGCCCACATTCCATTGTTTATAAATGTTTGTTTTCATTTAAATAGGGTTGGCTATATAAGGTTAATGATCACAGATAATCTCTTTTGTAAAAAGAGAAAAAACATGGGATTATGATAAAGAAATGATTCTCACCTGGATTTTTTGTGTGTATGCTGTCCCAAACTGGATATACCGGACCCAGAGTAAAGTGACTGCTGAACTTGTTGAAATGAGATGGGACCATCCTTCAGGGTTCCCGATTCATGGAACAGTCTGCCAGACATTCTGTTGCAGGACACAGAGAAAAATGACTGACAAACTACCAAGACAGGTGGGACAGTTTGAAATTTCCTACATTTCTGAGAAATCTGCAAGACATGTTGTGGCCAATGGCTGAAGATAGATGCCTCAGTGCCATAGACGAACTTTGAATGACTGTCCAGGCAACAAGATGTCTCTGTCAATTCTAGAGTTTACATATTATACTTAAGTGGTCTTTGATAGAGTTGAAGACAGTTATGGTTATGGTTTCTTTAGTTATGATAAAAGATAAATTACATATAAGACTTTAGACTCACAAGATAGATGATAGAACATTTTAAGTTTTGCCATATAATGTTAACTATAGTTCTTACATGAAAACTGTTTTGTTATATATAATTTTACTATGTTAATATTAAAACCCTTCTTTTTCTTTAGGCAGAAAAGAGGAGATGATGTATATGTTTCTCTTATTGCTTGATGAATAAAACAGTGTTGGGCCAATGGCCAATGAGGCCAGAAGATAGGTGGAACAAAGAGAGGAGTGGAAGTCTGAAAATCTGACAGGAGAGCCTACCAGAACAGTCACAATGTAGCAGGCAAAGGAGTTGCAGATCTAACATTCTTTGGTAAAGCCAAGACTGTGTGAAAATACATATATTAGTAGTTATGTCTTAATAAGTAAGACAAAGCTAGCCAAGAAGTAGCCCAAACCACTGGCCAACAGTTTTAATTCATATAGTGTATGTGTGTTCACATACACTGACAAGCCAGAAAGCTTAAGTTACAGAGAGTGCACACATTTAATCCTACTACTAGAGAGGTATATAAGATGTTCACATACACTGACAAGCCAGAAAGCTTAAGTTACAGAGAGTGCACACATTTAATCCTACTACTAGAGAGGTATATAAGACAGAGACATGGTCTCAGAGCAGCCAATTAGTCTCCAGTCACATTAAGGAAAGGATTGTCCCAGCAATTGGTCAAGGTAAGAGCTCTCTGATGACTTAACTGCTTTGCTTCTTTGATCTTCAGCTTGAACCCTAATATCTGTCTCTGTTTTTAATAGTCATGCTACATTGCTATAAACAGGTTATAAATGTTCATTAACCACACTTACAGTTTATATCTTCAAAAAATATTCTTATCTTCAAAGGATAGCATCAAAAAATTTAGTGCTATACACTATTTCTTCATATTCATATTAATGTTTAATATGTTTTATATTTTAAAGTTATTAATATTTTCAAAATCAAGTTAAAACATTTACAAACAGTAGATATTATAACATTTTCCTTTCATGAAAATTAATGAGCCATTGAAACACATTCAGGGAAATTTTTAAATTAATTCGCTTCTGAAATAATTTAAACAAATGCTATGAACACTTGAAAGTTATAGAAAAATCCAGTGACCTGTTAGCATTACTGACATTTGCACTTTCTACATGATGAGAATTCCATGAAATCACATAATGTACACGCATAAATAAGTACTGTGGTCAAAGAAGTTTTTGCAGTCAGATTTGCAAAGAAATTAACTAAATCTAAAGTAATTTTTTTCATACTCAAAAGTTGAGAGTCAATTTTGGTGTTATAAACTCTGTTGAATTTCAAAGAATAAAAAAATATATTTTACTTAAATATGCATAACTATATTTATCATGTAAAACTATGTATATTAATAAATGTAAAATATATTATTCATTTGTTTTATATTTAATTTTACACTAGTGGATATTAGACTCAGGACATGCATGGTAGGCAAGACATCTATGACATAGTTGTATGCCTAGCTTTATCATGTTATTAAAATAGAATTTCTTGTTTAAGTCTCAACCATAATTTAAGTTTGATATTCTTACTGCTTGCCATTTATATTCACCTCTTAAAAAAAATCGTTACATGAAGGTACTTTGTGATTCAGCCTTTTGTGTCAATTAATTATATGTGTATTATGAAACCAATAAAATTAAAATGAAACTTTAATTCCATAATTTATTTTATTGACAAACATTAAATTATAAAGTATGATTATGTGAATGTAGTTTTTAATCTTAATATCTTAGTATTTGCATGAATCTTATACTGGGAGTACTGTGGAACCTTGTACATTCTCTTTGGTATGACATATTTTCACTTGAATTTACAAATAGACATCAATGCAAATAGAATTCTATTACAAATTTGTTATTAACTAAAAGTATTGTTCCTGCTCTCACAAGGAAGAGAATGATTTGAATATTACCTTGCTTTATCTTAACATTTGTCTGTTTATTAATCCATACAGTTTTCCTTTTGAAGTGATTAGAAGACACATGTATGCAAATGCAGTTATATCAAATAGGTCCTACATACAAGACGGCTAAGAAGTTTCTATCCCCAAATATAATTAATATCTATAATCATTAGAAAACATACTTTGCTTGAAACTTTGAGAGAAAAGTATAACCTAAATTTATGGTGACTGCAGTAGCATCTTTCAGTTTAATGGTGGTCATTTATTTCTGAAATGGAGTCCTCTGTTCATTAGCATCTTCCTACACATAATGTCATTTGACATTAAAAATGAAAGCAAAGGAGTTTATAGTCAGAAACGAAGGGGAGGAAGAGATTAGTATAGTGTCACACAGTCACAACAGTGTCTCCCGAGACATAGGCAGAATTTCTTGAGATCAGGTACTATTGGAATGTTGTAACAATATATAGGCAGTAAAGTTTTAGTAGAAATCAGCAGAACTTTATTTTGTATTTTAATTTTTAGATTATAATACAGTTTCCTCATTTCCCCTTTCCATTCTTCTCTCCAAACCTTCCTATGTAATTTTTCTTTCTTTCTGTCATATGCACAACATATTTTGCATTAATTATTGTCACATACATATCACATTGGAAGAACTCAACATAGGGAAGTATATTAGCAGAACTTGTAACAGAATCATGACAACAAACAGAGTCTGAGGCCTCAGATCTTTCAATGTTGTTTTAGATATGTGCAAACAAAGAAATTTTACAGAATATTAGAGAGTAGAATTCAAGGTGTGAAAGAGATAAATCAGAGTTTTAATTCTGTACGGTAGTGTAACATTATTTTGTATCATCACTATTAAAGTACTACATAAATTAATTTATAGCCTTTTCTCATTCAATCTTTAAATTTACACAGGTAAAGCCTCAAAAATATTCATATTGATTAACACATTAATGCACTTAATTCCAAGCTCAAGAAATGACACAACCACTCAATGAATACTGAAGTATTCACTTGTTTTATCATATTGTACATTTTATTGTTTAAAACACCTTTCTTATACGAAACTGCATTTACTTTAATATAAAAATGATAAAATTAAGAAGTGTTTACAAAGCATAGTTTCTGATGATTATTTTATTCATTTTCTAAAAGTTGTTAAAGGAACTCAGTTTCAAGACAGAAAGTGATGTTACCATTTTTTTTTTTAATTTTCCATCATTGTCAATAAAGAGAATTTGAACAAGGCTTCTAGTCTTCTAAGACTTTGGGTTATCTGTGATTAAGTTTCATATTGTAGAAAGAGGTGACAGATTTCATTTATAATGGCCATATATATCTTAAAGTGGTCATTAAAATACTGGCAAGTTAGAGATCATGACAAATGACTACTTTAAAGGGAAATTGACACAACAGAAAACTGTTACCCTGACTTTGTTTTTTGTTGTACATTCGTTAGAACTTTTCTCAATTGTTTGAGAATTCAGACTAATATATGGATATTAAGTGATGACAATTTTCTCTGTAGTATGAAAAAATTCTGGGTTTATTCTTTTGACAAATACTTAATAAATATTTATCAATTCCAGCTTGCTTTTTATAAGCATAAGGAATACAGAAAAAAATAAATAACAGAATTTCAATTTTATGAAATTTATATTTGAGTATGAAGGACTTAGAGTAAACAGATGATTTATTTCAAATGACAACCCACTATAAAGAAAGTTTCATACTTGTTAAGTTTATAAGATAATTGGAGAATTTTGAAGACTAAGGTTGATATTGTAAGACTAGTAACATTCACAAGATTTTTCTGGTTCTTGTATTTGTAATAGATGAAAATATACAGTGGTACCACGCTAGTAGACAAACTATTAAAATAACTATATGAAAATAAGTATTAGCTAAGGTAGTGGTGAGCAACAGTAGATGAAACCTAAATATATCTTTTATAATCTGCTTGCTCATTGAATCTAGAGTATACAAGAATTTCAAGGATTGTATCATTTTTCTTTCCCTAAGGAAATTAAAGTCAGGACTCAAAAAAGCTGTCTTTAATGTTTATTAATTAAAATAATTTCACAATATACATATATAACTGTAGTAATATTTACCCCAACTCATCTCTGTATTCTTCTTATCATTTCACCAGACTCCCTTCTTATATAATACTAGTCCTGTTCTTATTCTCTAATGATACCTTTCCTGTCTATAGTTTTTGACATTTTTAATTGTGATTCAGGTAGATACATTTGCACCTTGTTTGTGATTGCAACAGCAATATCATATCCAAAAGACAGGACCCCATCACACTTCTCTATATCTGGAGGATCCCATTTATCCTTATACCTCTTCTTCCATGATGTTCCTCCCAGGTCTTCAGAACAGGGTTGAGAGACGTATTAATCTGTGGACTAAGTGGGATTCAAATGATGGTAACAAATTGTATAAAATGCAGTATAAACTTATCTCAAATATTCAAAGGTAATAAGAGGAAGCAACAGGTAGCTATGTGGGTATGATAATAAGAAACTAATTTGATGGGAGATGCAATTCTGTAAATATGTTTCTCATACTGGTTACTGAATAAAGCACTGTTGGCCAATAGGAAAGGAAGATAGGAGGGACTAGGAGACAAGGAGGAAAGAGGAAGTAGATAGGAAGAGTCAAGATGGAGAGACCGGGGAGACCAGATGCCTGCCCCACTCCCCGGTAAGGAAACCTCATGGAAATACATAGAAATGGGTTAATAATTAAGACAGAGCTAGCCGATAAGAAACAAGTAACTGACCAACAGAATTGTATCTAATACAGAGTCTCAGTGTGTTAATTGGGGTTGGTGCGGTGGCAGGACCAGACCAGTAGCAGAAGGAAAAATTTTACTCCCTACACTAATTTCGTGGTTTTAGATTTTTAAAATAAGTGACATGACTATCAGTTTACAATGGGGGTAATTTGCCTATTTATGTTTGATTTTTTTCTTGTATTTATTTTTTGGTGTTTGTATGATAGAAGTGTTTTCATAAGCATATGTTATTTATGTTTGTTTTTGTCTGAATTAACTAATTTTTTTTTTTTTGACTCACTGGTTGATTGTTTTGTCATTATAGGGTTCCTCTGTGTTGCTTTGGATCCTGTTCTGAAACTCACTTTTCAGACCAGGCTGAGGTTGAACTCACAGAGATCTTCCGGTTTTGGCCTTTCAAGTGCTGAGACTGAAGGCATGTGTCATCACCACCTGGCTCAGCATTTATTATTTATATAAATTGAGATTTATTTTGTAATTTTCATACATTTATAGCATGCAATTTACTCAGGTTCATCATAGTTACCTACACATCTTTAATCTTTGTAAGACACATTCTTGTCAGTAAGAATTTACTGTGCAGTTAGTAGACATCCTCAAAGCTTAGTTTCTTCAGCTATTTTCTTCAATTTCTTCATTTATAAGTTTCTGAAGGTTGATTGGTTGTTGATCTTTCAATGTTAGTTACTGTATATTAATAGCTAAAAAAAGATTACATATAGGCTACTATTGGTAACTATTAATAATCTTTCTTGTTTTTTCTTTTTTTCTCTTTTTTCTTTTTATTTTACATATTGATCATAATTCCATCTCTCTTCCTCTCTCCCTCAATTTTTTTTTAAATTAGTTAAAATCTTGTTTTACATATCAATCCCAGGTCCTTCTCCTTCGCATCCTCTCAAGCCCCCATTTACTCCCCCCATCCCACCTCATATCCAATCCCTAGGGAGGGTGAGGCCTTCCATGGGTTATCATTAAAGACTGTAACACAATTTGGGGAAGGACCTAGGCCCTCCTTGTGTTTCTAGACTGACTGAGAAAGTAGTCCTCCATGGAGAATGGACTCCCAAAGTGCACAAGGGATAAGTATTGGTTCCACTGTCAGAGGTCCCATTGACTGCCCAGGCCTCCTATCTGACACCCACATTCAGGAAGCTTGCTTTTGTACAATGTTGATTCTCCAGCTTTATAGCTGAGGTCTGTAAACTCACATCTGTGTACTCAGTCAGCTGTTTCCGTGGGTTTCCCCAGCAGGGTCTTGACCCCTTTGCACATCCCTCCCAACTTTTTAACAACTGGATTCCAGGAGTTCACCTCAGTACTTTGCTGTGGATGTCAGCTTCTTCTTCCATCATGTACTGGATGAAGGCTCTAGGATAGTAATTAAGGCAGTCATCAAACTCGTTATCAGCAAATGACTTTTAAGGTCGCCTCTTTACTATTGCTTAGATTCTTGGTTTTAGTCGTTCTTGTGGACCTCTAGATATTTAACTAGTGCCAGAATTATCTTTAAACCTATCATGGCTCCCTCTATTATGGCATCTGTTTTCTTCCTCTCATCTATTCTTCCCCTGACTCAATCTTCCTGATACCTTATCTTCCACCCCCCTTCTTCCTGCGCCATTCTCTTATCTCCGTCTCTCTTCCTGTGCTCCCAATTTTCTCAGGAGCTCTAGTCCCTTTGCCCTTTTGTAGGGGAACATGTATATCTCTTGTAGGGTCTTCCTTTTTTTTCTGGTTTTTCTGGATGTGTATATTGTAGGCTGATGATTCTTTGCTCTATGTCTACAATCAATATATGCATGAGTAATCACCATGTTTGTTTTTTGAGACTGGGTTACCTCAGTCAGGATAGTTTCCTCTTGTTTCATCCATTTGCCAGCAACTTACAAGATTTCATTGTGTTCTGCCCCCAACTGAGTAATACTTCACTGTATAAATGTACCATATTTTTTTTAATCCATTATTGCTGGGGACATTTAGGTTGCTTCCAGGTCCTGGCTATTACAATTAATACTTCTATGAACATAGTAGCATAGTTTATGGATAGATACAACTTACCAAAATTAAAGCAAGAACAAATAAGCAATTTAAGCAGACCAATAACCCCTAATGAAATAGAAGCAGTCATCAAGTCTCCCAGCAAAAAGAAAAAAAGGAAAGAAAAAAAAAAAAAAAGGACAGTATAAAAAAAAATAGGGTAAAATGGTTTCAGTGCAGAATTACACCAGAATTTCAAAGAAGAGCTAATACTGATACTCCTCAAAGTGTTACACACAATAGAAGAAGAAAGGTCACTGTCAAACTCTTTTTATGAGGCTACAATTACCTTGGTACACAAACCTCACAAAGACACAACTAAGAAAAATAATTACAGACCAATTTCCATCATGAATAATGATGCAAAATGTACTCAATAAAATACTGGTAAATCGAAACCAAGAATACATCAGAAAAGTTACTCACTGTTCAACATACAAAAATCAATCAATGTAATCCACCATATAAACACACTGAAAGAGAAAACTACCTGATCATCTCACTAGATGCTGAAAAGGCTTTAGACAAAATCTAACACCTCTTCCTTAAAAAAAAATTATTTAAGAGATCAGGGACAACAGGAACACACCTAAGCATAATATAGGCAACATACAGCAAGCCAACAGCCAACATAGAAATAAGTGTAGAAAAACTCAATGCAATTCCCCTAAATTCAGAAAAAGACAAGGATGTTCCCTCTTTCCATTATCTCTTCAGTATTGTATTTGAAGTCCTAGGTAGAAAAATAAGACAGACAACAAAAGGATACCAAGGGGATACAAATTGGAAATGAAGAAGTCAACCTTTCACTAATTGCAGATGATAAGATAGTTTACATAAGCGAACCAACTATCTCTACCAGGGAACTCCTACAGCTGATAAACACCTTCAGCAAAGTGATAGAATACAAAATTAACTGAAAAAATCAGAGATTCTACTATATATAGACAATAAGTAGGCTGAGAAAGATGTCCACAAACAACATACAGAATTTTATGTAAGTAATAAACTATAAAAATTAGATTTATAATATTACATATGAGAAAATAGGCAAATGTTATGACTAGCAATATCTCAATTGAAAGGGTGTTATTGTGCTAAAGGGATTTTTCTCACTTTCTGCTTCTTGTAATGTATTCAATGACATTTTAATCATGAGTACCTTATGGAGCACAGAGACTCTTTTATATCGATTAGTTATTTACACATCTTTTCTCCAGAAAATTATAGAATTCCAGGATCAAAATTTATTTAAAATGCATAATTGTCTATTCATTCCTCTACACGTGTATTGTGAATTTATGAATAAGCAGAATTGGTTTTCATATTGTAGTTAGAGTATGGAAAACCAGCACTTCTATATCTCCCATAAAAGCTATACCACATAGTAGCTGTATTGTAACTATATGGGGAGAACATTTAGTGAATCGGTGACAAAGTAAAGTATACAGGACTATTAAGTTACATATGTTTAAAGCTCAGACATAGTTATAAAGAAAACACTATAATATAAACTGATAGAATGTAAGCAGGATAGATTAGGACAAGAATAACTAAAATTAATGCATTATATATTTAAAAATAACCAGAAGATAGGACTTAAAAATGTCATTATCATAAATGGTGAAATTTAACTTGATTGATATACTAATTTTATTTTTGCAATGTATAAATGAATAGCAACATTCTATTCTTAAGTATGTGCAAGTATTACCTGTCAGTCAAAATTGCACATAATTAGCTTTATAGAAAGTGACTGGAAAATATTATCCCACTAGGCAGGTTGAAAAAGTCTTTTCCAAAGCATTAATTTTTTTTTTGTATTTGACCTAATTTATAAAAAGAAATATCAGTGCCATATTTAGAGGCAGTGTGTTTTAAACACATAGCATCAAGTTCAAACACCTGAGAAGGGGAAGCTATAGCTTGTGAAAGACAGAGAATGAGAGTATGGCTGGAGCATACTCAGTATGAAGGTGATAATTAACCTTTTGATGGATGGTTTATAGAAAATACCATGTAGGCTGTGTAAGTCACAGTAAGGAAATTATAATATTAATTTAAGGGCAATCATATGGCATACATAGTTAAGTACAACAGTGATTTTTGTATCACTCATATTTTTAAATCCATGTTATGCTGATATGTGACTGCTTGATGGTAAGACTAGAATATGTGAGCCAATTGAAGAGGAGGATATAGTGATACAGAGTAAATAAGATGGTACATATCTCTTCACTATTGCACTTTAATTTCTAGCTAACACTATAAGACGACAAATGAAGATCAAGGGGATCCTAATTGGAAAGGAAGAAGTCAAACTCTCTCAATTTGCAAATGATATGATAGTTTACATAAGCGACCCAGTAAACTCTACAAGGGAACTCCTACAGCTAATAAACACCTTCAGCAAACTAGCAGAATACAAGATAAACTCAAAAAAATCAGAAGCCTTACTTTATTTAGATGACAAAGAGGCCGAGAAAGAAATAAGAGAAAAATCACCCTTTAAAATTGCCACAAACAACATAAAGTATCTTGTGGTAATGCTTACCAAACAAGTGAAAGACCTATATAATAAGAAATTTGTTGCTCTAAAGAAAGAAATTAAAGAAGATACCAGAAAATGGAAAGATCTCCCATGTTCTTGGATAGGTAGGATACATACAGTAAAAATGGCAATCTTGCCAAAAGCAATCTCCAGATTCAATGCAATTCACAATAAAATCCCACCACAATTCTTAACGGACCTTGAAAGGATACTAATCAACTTTATACTGAAAAACAAAAGACCCAGGATAGCTACAACAACACTGTAAAATAAAAGTTTTCAGGAGGCATCACCATCCCTGACTTTAAGCTCTACTCCAGAGAGCTGTATTTCTTAAAACAGCCTGAGATTGGCACAAAAATAGACAGGTAGACAAATGGAATCGAATTGAAAATCCTGATATAAACCCACATACCTATGAACACCAAATTTTTGACCAAACAGCTAAAAGAAAACAATGGGACAAGGAAAGCACCTTTAACAAATGCTGCTGGCACAATTGGATGATGGTTTGTAGAACACTGCAAATAGACCCATGTTTGTCACCATGCACAAAACTCAAGTCCAAATGGATCAAAGACCTCAACATCAATCCAGCCACACTGAACCTCGTAGAAGAGAAAGTAGGAGGTACCCTTGAACAAATTGGTATAGGAGACCACTTCCTGAACATAACTCAAAGAGCAGAGACACTGAGGTCAACAATTAATAAATGGGACCTCTTCAAACTTAGAAGCTTCTGTAAGGCAAAGGACACAGTGGACAAGACCAAATGGCAGTCCACAGATTGGGAAAAGATTTTCACCAATCCTACATAAGACAACGGGCTAATTTCCAAGAAACTAGTGAAGAAAACACCAAATAACCCTATTAAAAATGGGGTACAAAACTGAAAAAATAATTCTCAACAGAGGAACTATTATAAAAGGTGTATTCTAAGAGATTCATATAAAGTCCCACACATAGGGGGAAGGGACAAGTCCCCCAGAGCACTTGGAATGTGGGGGGCAGTGAATGGAGAGTGAAGTAGGAGAAAGAGTAGAGAGGAGAGGAAAGCATGTGCGACTAGGAACACTGAGTGTGGGTAATAATAGAAGACAGGAGAGAGAGAGAGAGAGAGAGAGAGAGAGAGAGAGAGAGAGAGAGAGAGAGAGAGAGAGAGCATAAAAGAGGGAGCCATTATTGGTTTGAAGAGAAAACTGAACCTAAAGAAAGGTCTAGAGACCTACAAGATTATTGCCAACTACAATTTGTACAAAGTCTACCATAAATGCCCTTCCTGGATATTGAGATCAACAACTAACTTATCCACCATCATGGAGCCCTCATCTAGTACCTGTCGGAAACAGAAGCAAACATGCATACATAAACACTGAGTTGAACTAGAATCTATATGCATAAGGAGAGGACAAGACTAGGATGCAGAAACACATAGAGACAGATGATCTGAACAAGGAGGAGCAAAAGGCCCCCAGACTGATAGCTGGGAATCCAGCATCAGACTGACAGAGGCCCCTCTGAATATGAGTCTCAACCAGAAGGACTGAGCAGTCTAAGGGACCTCAGATGGTGGAACCAGGATATATTCCTTGTGCACAAAAGGACCTTGGGGACACACCCTCCATGGAAGGATATTCCCTTAACCTAGAGACAGGAGAGAAGTCCTAGTCTCTACCTTAACTGACTTAACAGATTTACATGAACCCACCTGGATGGCATTGCCCTACATGTGGAATTGACATGGGGTAATGGATGGGAGATTGGTCAGGGTGCATGTGAGGGTGCAGAGAGTATAAGAGGGAGTGAGGGAGGGAGGGTTTGAGGGAGAAGGAACTGGGAGTGACATGCAAAATAAAAAAATAATTAAATATAAAAAATTATTGCTACTATGTCCTTTTTGAAATGTTTGTGTGTGGGAATGTATTTGTGATTTTTGAACTATTATGAAACAATTGTTTCTGTGCCTGTTTGTATTTTGCTATCTAAATACAAAGTTTAGACAGGATTTTAATTTGAAACAAAAAGGTGCTAGTTTTACTAGACTTCCCCTCAGGCAGACTTGCCTAAAATACAAAATGAGATGTTGGATTTATGCTTCTTCTTCTTATTGATTTAGGTCTGGTGTTCTTACGTGATAGTTGTCTAAACCAAGGGTGACAAAAAGTTTGATTACAGACTTTAGGAGAGAGAATCTGAATATAGTTTAAAATATTTCATTAAATATTGTTTTCCATTGATGTGAAGAGACATCATGATCACAGCCACAAAGAAAAGCATTTAACTTGTCTTAACTGTTTCAGAGAGTTAGTCCATTACTTTCATGGAGAAGTAGCTAAGAGTTCTACACTGGATTACAAAGCAGCAGAAAGAGAAGGCTAAACCAGGCATGAGCTTTTGACACCTTAAATTCGACCCCTCAATGACACACTTCCCCAATAAGGCCATGCCTACTCCATCTAAGCCACACTTCCCAATCCGTCTCAAGTAGAGCTACTCCATCATGAGTAAACTTTTAAATATATGAGTCTATGGGGCCATTCTTATTATGCAAACCACCACAAATGCCCAGCAATGTTTATAATTGCTTTTGCTAAGAGAACTGAAGTCTAAAAATAAATATTAACTTTCGGCCAGGTGGTGCTGTCACACACCTTTAATCCCAGCGTGTGGGAAGCAGAGGAAGGCATATATTTAGGAGTTACAGGCCAGCCTGGTCTACAATAAGTTCCAGGACAGCCAGGGCTACAAAAAGAAACCCTGTCTTACACAGTCAAAAGAAAAAAAACCCAAAAGATTAATTTTTGGAATGACCTGTATGTTGGGAAACTTTTGCCTTAGTCCATTTAAAATGTAAACACATTTGTCAGTGTTAAGATGGCTTAATTTTTGTTTTTTAATAGTTGCTAAGAAATAATACATTATCTTTTAAATATAATCATAAACTCGTGTATTTTAATATATAAATATGTTGCTAGGACATCAGGGTTTCCTCTTATGGGTTGTTAGTCTTGATAATATGGGAATTTGGAAACAGAACTCAGAAGAAATTTTGAGGACTATTAAGTTTGAGAGGAGGGTAAGGTAGGCATAAACCTTCATGAAGGATGGGACTCTTCAGACACTGAGGGAAAATGCCCGACATCAGGGTTGGCATGTTTTGGATTTGGTAAGTATCATGCACGATGGAGGAAAGGAAAGTTATGTGTGTAAGAAATATATATATATATATATATATATATATATATATATATATTTATATATATCTCAAAAGTGGCTAACCTGCCAAGTGCCAATATTCCACAATTCTCCCCCAACTGGTAAACCTTCTGTTTATAAAAAAAAAAAGCCCTCCTGCATTACAGAACTTTGCTGTTTTGGAGTGGTAGGTTTCTTTCCTTCATTTTCCATTGAACAATTCTTTTGAAACTAGTCAGCAATGGAAGAATGTGAGGTCAGACTCCATCCAGCGAGGAAAAGACACATCACTTGTGTTAGAATAAAGCTGTGAACTTCTTCCCAGAACTGCTTGCTACCCTAGTCTAGGTTCTGATGTACCCTGTTGAGAAAAGTAATTCCCTCGTTGAGCTAATTTTGCTTTCTGTGCAATGTCAAGATTTTTCTTTCTTTATAGTCTTTATTTCTAACAGATTTTTTTTATGGTTTTGGTTGTTATTTATTTTTAAGTTCAGGAATCAGAAAAGGCAAGCAAGCCTAAAAATAAAGATCTGGAGATAACTGCATTAACAGAGGAGAGTATAGTATAGAATGCTATATTTGTGGAAGATTTAGTCTTCAACCAGCACAGGAGACTGAACTCAGGCTGTATTCTTTTGACATCAACAAGATGGAGTGGCCTGTGCCAGTCTTTCCACAAGTAACTAAAAGCCAACAAATTATTCAGAAATGTTTTCTCTATGTGGGAACCTAATGCTAATTGAATGCATTCTGAGTTTAATTCCTACATGTAGTCTACTTATGATATTTGTCTAATATCCTGTCATATTTCATTTCCAAACTGAGGAATTAAACCGAGTGAGGAAATGTCACTGGACTGTCTGGTGGAATGAATATAAAGAGCCACTTCTGCTCTTCCCTTTGGCTATAAGACTATTTAAAGGATAGGCCCCAAGAAATCAGAACCTCCTCAGGACTCTCCTGCTGGAAGAAGAATTGGCTGAAGTTCAGAAGAGACAGAAGAGAAGCCTGGCCTTAGAGAAAGATTTAGCACTCATTAGACATCCTTGCAAGAAAGACTGAGAGCTGAGACAACCGTGGGCAGGGTATCACACCTTGTTACATTAGGGGCTCCTTGGTAGGTTTTCATTACTAAACAATTAAAAAGTAGTAAATACTGCAGTCATAACATACAGCAGAGTTTTATTAAAAACAAATATATACACACAATACACTGCCAGACTCCCCCTAGAGAAGAAGTCTGAAGTCAGAGTTCATTCCTCCCACAGGGTTTAGTTTTCTATGCCTAGAGTATGGGGTAAATCTACATTTCCTCCTTCCAGACTGGTTACTTCTGGCTGCCATAGGGTCTGTGTTGTGAACTCTGAAATCTCATGAATTCTCGGTTCTAAAGGAGAAAGAGCCCAGAAGTCTAGCACCTTTTTGTAAGTTGGAGAAAAACAAATTCATGGTTCTCTGGTGAACAGCCTATGGGGAGACTGGCTAACTAGCGCGATCTTTCAGAATGGCTTAGCTAGGCACATCACTTGCTTTTTCTTAAAGTCCTGCCCCAATATCAGGAATTTGAAGATAGACTTGCGGGGAGGACGCAATGAATCTCTTTGTCTCTACTCACATTGATTTTTCTTTCTGAGATTGTGTGTGTGTGTGTGTGTGTGTGTGTGTGTGTGTGTGTGTGTGTGGTGTGTGAAGGGGGTCACTGCAGTGTAAAGTAGGTTCCATGTAATGATCAGAGCAAGGATCTCTGATAAGATGACATTTAAACAGATACCTGAAGGAAGTATGTTACCATGCCACCTTGGGGAAGACATTTCAGATATAAGAAACAGAGTAAAACCCCTGAGACTTGAATGTTCTTGGTGACATGAGAGCCCTGAGGAATCAGTGGCTAAAGTAAAATCATCAATATGCTCTGGCATCAGCTGAGCAAAGGACAGGTCAGATGCAGATAGATCTTGGAGTTTTGTTCTAAATGTGATGAGATGACACAAGAGTGTGTTGGTATGATTTGATTTTAAATTTTTGAAAAGTATTACAGTGGCACAATAAATAAAGACCCAGAGACTGATACTTCAGATCAAGATGATCAGAAGAGTAGAAAAGCAAAGCAGCTGGCCACTATCTCTTATTGCTACCTCTGAATTTAAGGTGATGATAGATCCACCAACCGTCAAACTGCAATCCCAGACTGCTATGCTCTCCTCAATGTGACTGGAGAATCCTGAGACTGAATGTCTTCCTATCCTCAATGTGGCTGGAGAATGAATGCCAGCTCTGAGACTCTGTTCCTGTCTTAAATAATTCTCACAAGTTTGGGGACTAAAGGCATCTGGTCCCAAGTACAGAAATCATCTTTGTGTGTGCTGTTTCTCTTTGGGACTGGACCTCATGTAGCTCAGTATGGCCTTGAATGAACAGAGATCCATCTACTTCTTAATCCTGAGTGCAAGCTTTATTAAATCACAAATAATGTATAACCACAGATTACTTTTGATTTTATGTGGCAAATAAAGAATGTGGGGAAAGAAGGGCAGAGGGAAAGAATGGGAGTAGGAAGTTGTAGTGACAGGGATATTCCCTAAACATGGTTTCCTTGAGATGGGTAGCCTTGGAGGTTGGATAGAAAACACACAGCACAAAAAAACTGTGAATATGTCAACATAATTAATAAATACTTGAAAAACACTTGAATTTAAAATAAGTGATTTAAGAAAATGTTTAAGTTGTGAAAATATTCTTCGGCTTTCTTCTAAAAGCTTCTTTGTTTGATCTTCAAATTACAACTTTGACACATTTTCAATTAATTTTGCATATAATGAGAAGGAAGAGCATAAAACAAAAGTCACAATTAGAAGATACAATTTTTGGCCATCATCAGTATTGATGCCAGTCAGTGGTAGAAAAGAGGCACAGAGATTACAGCTGGCTAGGACAGGCTCGGATGCTACTAACTTTTGCCTTTAAATGAGAATATGTCTAAAATGGGCAATAAAAAACATCCATGTGCAGAATTAAACAAGTTGTATAACACCTAAACTAATACTGCAAGAAAGTAATGATAATGACTGATTTAATCAGAGAGGGAGAGAGAGAGAGAGAGAGAGAAATGAATGAGAGAAAATGACAGGATAAACTATCAGGAAGAATCACATCATAATACATATGAAGAAATTCAACCCTGCTGATAAAATGAGGATTTTTTTTTTTTTTTTTTTTAGAAAATCCTGCTAAACAGGAGTATGGTTCTAAGTTCTAGGCCATTGTGGGTTATATAATGAATTCTAGGCCAGTTTTGGCTACAGAGTGAGACTATCTCAAAAAGAAAATTGCACAACACATAACTAGGCTGGGTATGGGGCATGTAGTCTGAGCACTCTAGAAGTTCTATGAGGCAGGAGGATTACTGAGTTTGAGGCCAGCCTGGCCTGAGTAGGAAGTTCCAGAATAGCCTACACTGTATATGTAGACTATCTCTAACAAACGAAACTCTTGCCAATGCTTTTTAAAGTAGGGGAGGAAAATAGACTTTTTAAACTACATTGAAACATGGTATCAGAACCATAACAAATTGATCAGCAACATTACCTTAAAGAGGTAGTACAGACTGTAGGATAAAGAGATTTTTCTCATGGTGTTTAAAATTAAACTAAGCTACCTGGAGTATGGGGACACTACTGTTGTGGTACATAAGGTAGTTATCCATCTCATTATCAGGGAAGGGAATTTATGATAACCTCTCCACTATTGCTCAGATTGTTAGTTGAGGTAATCATTGCAGGAATCTGGACATTTCAAGTGCCAGGTTTCTCTTCAAACCTATAATGGCTCCCCCTATTATGGTATCTCTTTTCTTGTTCTCCTCTATTCTTTACCTGACTCAATCTACCTGTTCTATTATGTCAACCTCTCCCCTCGTCTTCCTTTTAACTCTCTCTCCCATGCTCACAATTTGTTGGGGAGATTTTGTCCCATTCCCCTTCTCCATGGGACCATTTATGTCTCTCTTAGGGTCCTCCTTGTTTCCTAGCTTTTCTGGCTATGGATTTTAGGTAAGTAATCCTTTTCTCTATGTATAAAAACCATATATGAGTGAGTACACATCTTGTTTGTCTTTCTGTGACTGGTTTACATCACTTAGGATGGTTTCATCTAGTTCCATCCATTTGCCTGTGAATTTCATGTTTCCATTGTTTTGTTTTGTTTTCCCACTGAGTTGTACTCCATTGTACACAAATGATACATGGGACTGAACAGGTTATATTAGTCAAAAAGGTTTCTTTTTCTTTTTTTGTCTGTGTCTAGAAGAAAGTATAAAAAAAACACTAATACTAAAGAAGGGTTTCAGTTGAACTAATTTTAAAGGAGAAAGACCATATTCAATATTACTTCCTTAGGAAAAAAGACTGGTAAAACATGAGGTAGCATCAATAAATTCAACTTCAAATATACAAATGCGTGAGTATTTATATCCAGTAGCTGGAGGATAATGGATAGAAAAGTATCTAAGACAAATTTGATTAAAAAGTGAGAGTTAGGGTCTGGTGACATGGTTCAGTGTTTAAGAACATTGGCTTCTCTTGTAGCACACACAGGTTTGATTTCCTGCCCCTGCATAGTGGTTCACATCAATCAGCATCTCCAGCTAAAGTAGAATCCATAAACTTTTGAACTCTGTTAGCATTGGAGGAATATATATATATATATATATATATATATATATATATATATATGGGGCAAATATTACACACAGAAAATATTAAAGTCAAAAATAAGAAGCATTTTTGTTAAATTGGTTTATGGGGATTATTATTAAAACTAGTCACACTAGTCACAATAAAATTAAACTGCCTTGTGAAAGCTCAGATTAAACTATTTAAGTACTTATATGTATATTTCCAGCATCAGTTTTATTTTGTTGTACCTCATATTTATGTGTGTTTGAAGGCAATGAAGTTTTCCAGTTAAAGATGAACTATCATTAACCCATGCATTTAATTTTTCCACTGCAAAACATTGTATTTCTGTTGAATATTATCTAAATAATTTTGCTACAAAATTAAATAAAATAATTTCATTGCACATTACCTAAAGCTTAAAAGTATTAAATTAAAAATCAGCTATGTGAAGGTATTTTGGCTTTTGGCCTTGAATAAACTGTGTATATGAAACTTATTTTAATAGTATTTATATAAATACAACCATAAAATTATATTTATCAGCTTGAAAAATATGTAGATAAATATTAAGCTTTGGCTGAATGCAATACACTTGTAATAATTTAACAAGGAGCATGAACACATGGTTGAAGGGGTTTCTTAACACGGAGTCAAGTCCACATCACTTAATGAAATGAAACATAAGATGGATAGAAAGAAAAATGAATCTATTAAACTTATATTATTTACACATTATTTTGAGATAGCTTTTAATACATACTTTAGAATAACTGTTTTTGTTTTTAAATCTAGAGGCCATTGAAGAAATCCAAATGACAAAATATATTTAATTAATCAGTTTATATATAGAATTGAAATGATCAGTCTGTAAGAGGTCATCTAAAGATTGATAGAAAAATGTGCGAGTCTAAGTGATATCTGAGAGTTGTAATTAAATAGCACATAATTAGAATGGAAAGAAATAACAAGGGCAAAGTTAGAACAGATGAAGTCATAGGATCAAGGGTAAGAAAATATTTCAGAAAACAAGGAGTTTTCTCAGATATAACACCATTGAAAGGTCAAATGGATCAAAATTAATGTTTACTTCAATATTGGATCTCTGGTGAGTTTAGAATGTATAATTTCTATACAGGGCTAAGAAAAAGTTGAGGGCATCGTCACGAGATTTAGTAACAGGAGATTAAGGTTTTTTTTTTTTTTTTCAATTTATGCTAGGAAGGGCCAATAGAAAATAGTGGACAAGTGAAAGCCAGCTTTCCAGTGAAGACAAAGAAGTTACAGGCAGTTCAGTAGTTAAGAGCACTTGCTGCTCTTGAAATTACTGAAGTTACTTTTACAGTTTCCATCTAGGGGATATTATAACACCCTGTAGCTCCAACTCCAGGAGCTCTGATGTCTTCTAGCTTCTGACTGTATTCATGTACATGTACATTTGAACATACACAGAAATACACATGTGGACACATAAAATTAGAAATAAAATATCCTGAACACCTGGACAAGCTTTATTAAATCATAAATATTATACCACAGAGCATTCATATCTATACAACGAAATGAATAAATAAATAAATGACAGGAAACCCCAAAACTATTGGAGAATACATAGAAAAATCTGAAGGATAGAAACTCAGACACCAGAAAATAGTTGATGCTACAATCCTGGATCAATATTATATTGTTGAGAATTAAATCTTTGCTAGTAGTTAAATAACTAGAGCTCACACTGTGTAGCATATTTGATCTCCTGTAAAGCAATGAAATTTTTCAGTGAAGAAAATGTGTTACATATAATTTGTTGTTTAGAAACATATAAAACCTACTAACAAAACTTATCACAGTGAATCAATGTATTTTCATCTAGCTAGCACAGTCACTTAAGTCCACAGAGCCATTGTAAAATTTTAAGAAGACATTTGTTTCATGATGATGAGAGATATGTTAGCACCAGTGTATCCTATGAAGACAGTAGTAATTCCTTTTATCATTTGATGCTGTGATAGGATGCTAAAATAAACAAACAAAAATCCCAGAAGATAATATGATGATGAACAAGGCATGGAAGGAAATATTCACAGGACAATGCACAGGAAAGTCAAAGCCATATCCAAACAAACATCTATTTCACTAACATAAAATGTGGTATGGACACATGGCTTGGCAATTAGGAGAACTTTCTGTTTGTGTAGTGGTTCTCAGTCAAGTTCTCAACACCCACATAGTTGTTTACAACTAACTTTAATTCAAATTCTAGGGACTCAAAACCTTCTACTGGCATCTAAGGGCAATTGGCATGTGCGTGCATGCAAAACACTCATACATATAAAATAAAAAAAATCTTTAATAAAAACAATATCGCATGTATAGTGAAAAGGCCTAATACAAGGTATATGGCATGAGATAATGAGTAATTTTCCTAGATTATGTTACTAACTCCAGGTATCAATATTAATTTTTGCTGATGTCAGATAAAACACTCAACAATCATTGTAGTCAGTTAAGATATCTTGAGTGGTAGCTCATATTATTATACTCATGTTTAACCTTCTTCATCACACCAATGACCACATCATAAATTAACCCATTGAACAATTTTAAGTGTATCTCCATTGATGCCTGTATGTGTGCAATATACGTGTGTGTGTGTGTGTGTGTGTGTGTGCATACATATAAATACACATAAATAGAATCCTCTGATGAACTAGACCATTAAAATTCTCTTGTACTGAGGTTAGCTTTTCATAAGCATTCAAGTGAGACATAAGTACGGTAAATTTGTTACCCAAATAAGTCTACATACAAACTTCTGCATAAGCTACCTCTTCAAAAATAGTCCAATCCTGTTCCTATCAAGTTCTCAAACAAGTAAGTCATTTGCCTCAATCAACGGAACTATATATAATTCTACATTTTGTCATAGTTTGTAGGCCCATATCTTGAAGTTCTGCCCAATGGGAAGATTTCCATGGACACTTTCCTTCAAAGATATTACAGGAGCAGATGGTTCATTTAAAGCAGTCCTCTTTCGTGTGGTGGCAACATATAAATCTGCTAAGCAACCTTTGCAAACTAGATCTGTCATGCTTTCTGGTCACACAGGATTTCCCAGGAAAAACTGGTACAATTTGAGATAGATATATTGCAGGGATAGAAAAGTAGGAAATGTGGCTACTTGGGCCAGTTAAGTAACTGACTAGTTCATGTTTTATGTCCTCAACAAAAATTGTACCCCTAAGAGTGTGGGTGGAGCGGGAGATTTGCTGGGTATACTTTCAAATTTATAGTTTGATTGCTCAGGCAAAACCCATTCATGTTGATAACTTGATTAATGTGACATATTTTTTTGTCTCATGGATAAGCATTATTTCAAAGTTTCAATAGTAACCTCAAAAGCTAATGTAAACAAGAAACAAATGAAAACTCAAAATAAAACAACACAATAAATAAACCTAGAATATTATATAGAGTATACCATGTAAAGATTCTGAACAAATGTATTATCTTCTACTCACAATTTAAGAATCATGGAGCTTCTTGATCATCTACCTGGAAAAGCTTGTGTTACACCTTGAATCTGTTGAAAAGCATCTATTATTCTGTACCTATTCAGTACAAATTATTTATCCCTTCATTTATTTGTTTTCCGTGTACGTGATTTTTGCCTGAATATAAGTCTGCTGGACATATATATCCTGGTACCAATGGAAATCAGAAGCAAATATTGGATCTTTAAGAATGGAGGTACAATATTTGTGAAACGTCATATGGATGCTATAATAGAACACAGATAATCTAGAAGAGCAGCCAGTACTCTTCTTCATCCAGTATTGATTGATTTTTTAACACACACACTTAATATACTAGGCAAGCATATTTACTCAAGGATTTTATTTCCTTCATAGTCAAAGATACCCATCAGGTGTTTTGTCTTATATTACTACTTGGAGAAAGTACTTGGTGCAACAATTTTATTCTACCTTAGAATATATATATGTATGTATGTATGTATGTATGTATGTATGTATATAATTGACATAGCCTATACCATTTGCTTCTTTAAAATTTACCTTAAGTGGAAAGATGGAGAAGTGTTTTTGAAATGCTACATTGAAAAACAAATACATTGCAATTATGCATAAAGTAGTTATTATTTCATTCTAAATGAAAGCATTTGTCACCTGCTTTCACTTGAATTAAGCAGTACGGTATACTCATACAGAAAAAAAATATATTCATTTAGCTAATGGATTTGATGGTTCAATGGCATAATATCAGCATAAGCTTTGATCTGAGAGGCTTGTTATTCTTTTTGTTTTGTTTTTCCAATGTCCATGTCTTTGTAGCAAAAGCATGGTGAAGAAAGAATTTAAATGGCCAAACTAGCAAACTAGAAGAGTCAAATTGTCCAGAGTGAGAACAAACTGTTAGAAACAGAGAGGAACATATGTTTTTCTTTCCATAGTGTTGGATTTTATTAAACAGTAATAAGTACAAATTGAAAGCAATTTACCAAGAATTCCCACTTCCCTTCATAGCCTTGCCTGAGGCAAACACAGGTACTTCTATTCAGCTTTAATTATTAGTATTAACGCTTGAGATTGCACCTTGCACATCACAGTATAAATATAACAACACATGACTTGTAGATTACATGATAGCTACAGATGCCTTAAAGAGACCAAAGGAGAATTTGTGGAATTTCCAAGGGCTTGAGAAGCAGAAGCTGGTATGTTTGCAAATGAGAGTTTCTGCAGGAACAAGATAACAAATGCAGGCTGGAAGTCTCCTGGAGCCAGTGTCTATGATACTATTATAGTCATGCTGTAGTGTTGTAAGTGAGTTACAGAAGTGAGGGATGGTCAAAGCTGCATAGGCAAGAGAAGGACTACATCTAGTTGAAGGAATCGACAAGTATGTGAGTGACAAAGTATAAAAAGGTAAATGAACTGATAATAATTTGAGCCAGATGTATCACTAGCAGGTATTGACCTGAATTGAAGTCCTTGGGAGATTCTACTTGCTCTCACAAATTCTTGATGCTCTCACTGGATGATTAAAGGACACATTTGCAGGGGACACTGCCATCACAATGTTAAGAGTTTTCTATTTTCTCTTCTCTTTAGAAAGTTGTTGCACTATTTCTTAAACCTGGTGTGTTTGATAAATTTTCAGGTATTATTTTCTTGATGTGATTTAATAAAACTATGTGGTCTACAATCATAATTTATTATAAAATGGAAACTCTCTAAAAAACACAAAATATAAAAAATAATATTTTACATAACATGGAAAAACTCTTGGAAGGGAACACTTCAGTCTTGAAGAAGGCAGAGGTATTGATTTTACAATGATGAACATTTTTAAGGCTTTTATTATTTGATTATGGTTATGAATATCTTTATGGCCTCTGAAGCAAGCAAAATGTGACTACCAATATCTATTAACCTTATAATTCTTTTGAAGAAACTCAAAGATACCACAAAAATGAGTGTTATATGTCTCCATATAACTAACACAACTTGTTGCTAATATTCAGCAATTGTGATCAATTGAATATTTCATGTGTCAGAATAGTCTAGGCTGCCTTCTCATCTTCTAATTTAATTAGGGAGCTGACATGTTTTTCAAAAAGCACAGTCTGGATATATACACACACACACACACATACAGACACATACGCGCGCGCACACACACACACACACACACACACACACACATATCACACTATCACACACACACATATGTGTGAGTGTGTGTATAAAATCTATTCTAAAATTTTACTATTAATCATTAAACATTCTCTCAATAACTAATAAAAGTTAAGAAGATTATCAATGAGAGTGCACACGAAATGAATGTTCTCCTCAG